>NW_006399831.1:980752-1015146 GCF_000299155.1 Elephantulus edwardii | reverse complement strand
TTAAATTTTGGTTCCTGTGGATTTAATTTTCTTCAACTTTAATTTGAGCTTGCTTATGAGTAGTTGGTGGCCTGTTCAAAAATCAGTACCAGGCCTAATAGTCACAGCTGATATTGAGATTTTCCAGTGATTCTTTCCACAGAGGTAACTGATTTGATTCCTACACATACTATCACGTGAAATGCATGTGTATAGCCTGCATTTGTGTTTCTTATAAAAAGTATTTACAAATGAATACATTTTAGAATTCTATATAATTCTATCTCCAGCTTTATTTATGTCACCAAGTCCATGTTTTCCAACTACTGATTTTTCTTGCTTGTTCCCAACTTTTGAATTCTAATCACTCATTATTATTATTGCATCCTGATCATATGTTCAATCAATTTCTGACTGTAAAAGTTGGTAGAAAACTTCTATTTCCTCCTCTTAGGCTTAAATAATATAAATGTACATGATTTAAAAAAATTAAATTCCAGTTCATTAACACATTTTTTTTAGTTAGATGTTATCACAAAATTACATAAATAAATTAACTATATATTGTGTGCTGAGATTCTTTAAATTACAAACTAGGAATGGAAAAAGAGGGTGGTAGAGTCATCTAATAGCTTGCTATTGTCTGGCAGTTGATATTGGCTACATTGAAACTTTAACAGATACTTGCTTGAATATCATGGAACTACTTAGTCTCTATACCAATCCAATCTTGTATGTGCTGCAAATAGAGGTTTGTCTCTCTTTATAAGAATGTGACATCAAAATTCAAGGAAAAATCATCAACAGGCTTCACTGTGTAGATAACACAACTTTGCTTACATAAAGTAGACTTGAAACACTGCTGAAAACAAGAGTATGGCTTCAAATATAAGTTATATCCCAATATTTTAAAATGTTTTTTTATTTTATGATCATTTACTTAGAAAGTTTGTATACATTATTTTTCACACCAGATATTTTCCATTTTCTTTACCCATCACTCTCTCCACTCATCAAACTGTGCAACTCTATGATTAACTACCTCCAACTCCACCTCCCCAACCATCCTCACCCCTCTGCTCCCCCTCGCTCCCCCCTTGGATCCTCATACATGTTCTAAAATAATAGTCTTATATAGAACTTGTCCTTAAGGGACTGGGTTAGTTCACTTAGCATAATGCTCTATCTCAATACTTATAAATCCTCAGTATTGGAACAGTATGCTTGATGGAGAAGAGATTCCACAGTCCATATTCTTGGTATGAGCAGTCAAGAAATCAAAAGACATGTTGCATTACAGAATCTGTCCAAGGTTCTAAAGAGCAAGGATGCTGTTTTAAATAAAATGGTGAGACTAATTCAAGCAATGGTTTTTCAATTACTTCTTCTGCATATAAAAGTTGGAAAATAAATAAAGGCTGAAGAAGTGCAGATGACTTTGATTTTTGTTGTTTGTGAAGAATGTTAAATATACCATTGACTGTTAAAAGAACAAATATGTCTTGAAGGATATTTAACCATGGTGCTCCATAAAGGCAAATGTTTCACGTGATGAGTGAAAGTATAAGATATGCAGTTATGAGGAGACAGGCTGAGTTTGGACTTGTTTCTTCAGCACTGTCCACCTATCATGATGAGTGGATAAATGAAGTAGAGCTGGTTTGTCGAGCAGGTAGTCCTGATATGTGATATGTTGACTTGGTCCATGTGAGGCTAAAGTTGAGTAAAGGGACCAGATGGTGGGAAAGACAGGAAGTGTGGACTCCTGAGTTTGTTGCTGCTGCCCATTTGAACCTAGCCATAGATAAATGAGGAGTGTTGACCAGAATCCAACCAGATGAAGAGAAGATATTTTGTTCTATCAGTTAGTGTTGACTGCTGTGGCATGATGGTTTGTTTGGGACTAGACCTTTTTGTTTGTAGATGTGGCTTCATCTGTAATGGAAGATTATTTTTAGAAAGACATGGTTGTGTCCTTGGAATACTTATTTGATAAGACTGGTCAAAATAAAAATTGACTTTCTAAATTGGGAAGTTGAATTGAACCTCAATGTTAAGAAAACAAAGATTATCTTCACCTCACTGATTGCAGTATCATGATAGATGGTGAAGAGACTGAGATTGCTAACAGCTTCAGTTTGTTTGGCTCTGCAATCATTCTTGGTATCAGCAGGCAGGAAATTAAAAGATGAATTGCACTGGGAAAGTATGCTGTTAGAGTACTCCTAAGTACTGAAGAGCAACTATGTCAGTCTGGAGACGAGTGCGCCTGATACAGGCCATGGTCTTTGCAATCACTTGCTATGCATCAGAGAGCTGGACAATGACTAGGGGTGATACCTTTGAGCTGTGGTGCTGGAGAATAGTATTGAATATACCATGGATTGCTAGGAGAATAAATAAGTTCATACTGGAGAGGGTAAAGCTAGGCTGCTCCATGGAGGTAAGGATTCGGAAGCTTCGTCTGACATCCTTTGGACATGTTGCAAGATGGGATCAGTTGTTGGAGAGGGATGTCATGCTTGGGAGGGTAGAGAGACAGCACAGGAAAAGGCTGATCCTTCAGATAATGAAAAATAATTTCTAAGAAAAGCCAGAGATTTGGCTGTGGTCCCAATGCAATTCTTCTTTTAAATTCTTGGCTGCTGGTACCAAGATTATTTATTGTGGAGCCAAGCAAACTAAAGCTGCTAACAATATCAATCTCTTCACCATCTATCATAATGTTGTTAATAGGCTCAGTGGTGAGAATCTTTCTTTTATTTTATTTTGAATATTTTTTTTGTTTTTTTTATGTTGGACTTCAATCCATATATTGAAAGCTGCAATCCTTGATCTTCTGCAGCAAGTGCTTCAGGTCCTTCTCAATTTCAGCAAGCAAGGTTGTTTTATCTGTATAATGTAGGTGGTTGATGCGTCTTCTTCGAATCCTGTTGCCTCCTTTTTGTACAGCCCAGCCTCCTGGATGATCTGTTCTGTATATAATTTGAAAAGGTATGGATTTAGGACACATCTCTGGAATACACCCTTCCTGATTTTGAAACATGCAGTATTTCTTTGCTCTGTTCTATAGACTGCCTCCTGGACCAAGTATAGCTTTCACATAAGCACTATCAAATGATCTGGGATTCCCATTCTTCTCTGAGTTATCTACAGTTTGTTGTGATCCACACAGTCAAATGTCTCTGCATAGTCAATTAAATACAGATAAACATTCCTCTAGTATTCTCTGCTTTTGGTTAAGATCCATCTAACTTTAGGTATAACATGCCTAGCATCATGACCTCTACTAAACCCAGCCTGCATATCTGGCAGTTCTCAGTTTCTTTGCTGTACCAGTCATTTTTGAATAATTTTCAGAATAATCCTGGAACAAGATATTATTGATATTGTCCAATAATTTCTATATTCTGTCAGGTCACTTTTCTTTGGAATGGGAACAAATATACATCTCCTCCAGTCAGTTGGCCAGGTGGTTTAACTCCAGATTTCTTGGCACAAATTTATGAGCACATCCAGGGAGTGTCTGTTTGTAGAAATAGATCAATTGTTAAGCCATCAATTCCTGGGGCTTTATTTTTGACTGTTACTTGAGTGAAGCTTGTACATCTTCCTTCATCATTACAGGCTCTTGCTCATATGTTGTTTCATGAAATTCTTTGTGTCAGCCAATTCCTTTTGTTACAGTGACTCTGTATATCCTCTCCTTCTGAAATGTTTCTTGGATCATTTAATATGCTGTCAAAGCATCCTTAAATATTGTAGCTTGGGGTTTGAATTTGTTTTTCAGTTCCTTCAGCTTAGGAAATGTCAACTGAGTTCAGCCCTTTTGACTTTCTGACTTCAGCTCTTTGCACCATTTCATTATAATATTTTACTTTATCTTCCTAAATTGGCTCGCCAATGTATTCCCTTTGATTTAGCTCCTCTGTGCTCTAGTGGACTATCAGAGTCTTGTCTAACATCTGTCTTGACCTTTTCTTCCTCCTCTATCATTGTAATGACCTTTTGTATTCTTCATTGATGACATTCTTGATATCTTTCCACAACTCATCTGGTCTTCACTCATTAGTGTTCAAGGCTTCAATCCTCTTCTTGAGGTAATTTTAAAATTCAAGTGAGATAGAATCATGAAGAACTCTTGCGTCCTATGCATTTAATTTCATTTTCTTTAGTTTTGGCTTATACTTACATATGAGTAGTTGATTGTGTTTTCCATAATCACCATGGCCTAGTTTTCACAGCTGATACGAAGCTTGACCAGCAATTTTTTCCACAGATGTGTGTGTGTGTGTGTGTGTGTGTGTATTTACCCTCTCTTTGCAAATTTTGCTGTCTTTTATTTCCATCTCTTGCTTTATTGCTCTCATTAAGACTTCCATGATTTCTGAATAGGAGTAGTGATAATGGGCATCCTTGAGTAGTTCCTGTTCTTAAGGAGAATTCCTTTAATCTTCTGGAAAACAAAATATTTGAATTTTGTAAATAAACTAGTATAATTTAAAAAAATTATATTGGCTCTTGGTTTTGCATATATACTTTATACTATGTTGATAATATTACCTTCTGTTGTACTTTTTAAAGTGCTGATAATTTACATTATGTTGATAAAATTATATTTTTATACAGTTTTTTCCCTCATCAACGTAAATGCAGTGCTCATTATTTATCCCCTTTCCTTAGTTGACTCCAACTCCCATGTCAGTCCTGTTTTAGAACAGAGACATTATACAGTATTTGTCCTTTTGTGACTGAGATACTTCATGCAGCACTCTGTTTGTATCTGGTTGAATGTTTTAATCAGGAAGGTGTGTAAGATTTTTCAAAGTCCTTTACTGCATCAATTGATAGGATCATGTTCTTGTTCTTTACTTTGTTAAAATGTGATGAATTATGTTAATTGCTTTGTTGAACCATCCTTACATATCTATTATGAATGTCACTTGGTCATGATGAGTTTGTGTGTGTGTGTGTGTATGTGTGTTTAGTATAATGTTACATTCTATTGAACATGATTGTGTTGAAAATTTTTGCATCTAAATTATTGGTCTATCGTTTTCTATTTTAGTGGTATCTTAACTTTGGTATTAGCAATATATTTGCTTCATAGAGTAAGTCTGAAAATATTCCTTCAATTTGATTTTCTGAAATAATCTATATAGAATTGTTGACAATTTGCAGTAAGTCTCTCCACAGCTTTTGTTGTTGTTCTTAGGTTTGGGTTGTTTTTTGTTTTGTTTTGTTTTTTAATAACATGTTCGATTTCTTCTTTTCTGATGGACCATTAAGGTGTTCTAATGCACCTTGACGCAAGGATTCTGAAGCTTCGTCTGACATACTTTGGACATGCCGCAAGGAAGGACATTATGCTTGGGAGGGTGGAGGGACAGCGCAGGAGAGGAAGACCCTCCATGAGATGGTTTGATTCAGTGACTGGGGTAATGGAGATAGGTGTGACAAATATATGATTGGTACAAAATAGAACAGGGTTTAGGGCTGTTGTACACAAGGTCACTATGAGCCACTGGCAACTTGACAACACATAAAAACAATAATTTTAATCTTTGTCAGTTTCAGTGAGTTGTGAGTTTCTAAACATTTTTCCATTTCTTCTAAGTTTTTAAATATGCTTGAGTATAGTTTTATATTTTATAAAATGCTGTTATTAAATTTTTTTATTTCAGTTGGTTCTGTTGTGACATCATGCCTTCTACTTAAATTACTTCTTTCTTTCTTTCTTTCTTTCTTTCTTTCTTTCTTTCTTTCTTTCTTTCTTTCTTTCTTCTTTATTTCTTCTTTCTTTCTTTCTTTCTCTCTTTCTCTCTTTCTTTCTTTCGTTCGTTCGTTCGTTCGTTCGTTCTTTCTTTCTTTCTTTCATAAGCTTTTCCAGTTGCTGGCAATTTTATTGATCCTTTTGAAGAATCCAATCCTGGCTTCTTGACACTTTCAATTATTATTTTAGTTTCCATATTAAGACAAAGATGAAAGACTGGTCATCCAGTTCTCAAGTAACACACCTAAAACCTTATTAGCAACAGAAGAAAAGAATACTTACTGTTGAATACAATGCCCTACGTTGATACCCTCAGGTTGGACCGTACTCTAAATATAAATGGGGAAGAGCTGCCTTCTCAGAGTCTACTATAAGGAAGTAGAAAAAAGAAAGCTTATATCTAGTGAAGGACTATCATTTACTTGTATTACAAGACTCAAAATGAGGTGAAATAGTAGCAAATATCCATTAATAATTGGAATATGGTTTGTAAGAAGTATGAATATAAGAAAATGTGAAGTTTTAAAAAATGAAAGAGTAAAGATTGACATCATAGGTATCAATGAGATGAGGTGGACTGATATTGGCCATTTTGAATTAATAATCACATGATCTATCATGTGGGGAATGATACATTGAGTGACAGCATACTATCTATACACATACAAAAAAGTCCCGTTAATAAAACTATTATTCAAATTTATACAAAACCTATAAAAGTTAATGATGAAAAAGTTGAGAACTTCTACCAACTTTTCCAGTCTAAAATTTATCAAACATAAAATCAAGATTCATGAGTAATGTCTGGAATGCAAAGTTGGAAACAAGAGACTAGTAGTTGGAAAATATTATCTTCACAGCAGAAATGAGTCTAGAGATTGAATAGATTGATAGATTGATAGATTTTTGTACAATCAATCATTTCTTCATTACAAGGATTTAATATAGGCACTTCATCCTATCGACTACATATGGATCAGATTGCCTACATCTGTGCAAAGAGATGTTAAAGTAGCTCATTATAATCAGTATAAGCATTGAAAATCAGGGCAAGAGCCGACTATGGAACAGACTATCAAATAACCAACCATACACCATTCAAATTGAAGTTGCATAACATTGAAAAACTTTTGCCAGAACCAAAATATGACCTTGGGTGTACCTTAACTTGAATTTAAAAATTACCTTTCGAATAGGTTTGACTCACTGAACACTAATAACCAAGACCAGGTGGGTTGTGCAATGACATCAAAGGTATCATCCATGAAAAAAAAAAAACACCAAAACAAAAAACCCCCAAAACCAAAATCACTATAAAAGCAAGAAAAGGAAAAAAAAAAGACCAAAATGGGTATCAGAACAGACTTTGAAACTTCATTAGAATGAAAATAAGTGGGGGAAAAGAGGAGGGAGCAATGCTGAAATAAGAGAACTGAACAGGAAATTTCCAAGGACAGCTCAAGAAAATAAAGCATAGTAATAAAATATGCAAGGAGTTGGAGTTGATAAACCAAAAGGGGAGAATATTCTCAGCAATTACGACGCTTAAAGGATTAAAGAACAAATTCAAGCTTCTAGTTGCAACACTTACAGATTCTATAAGCAGAATCCTGAATGATGCAGAAACAACAAAAGAAGGTGGAAAGAGTATAGAGAGTTACTATTAACATCAACCATTACAGGTATTGGAATATGATAAAGAACCAGTAATACTGAAGAAAGAAGTTGAAGATACACTGAAGGCATCGCAAAAATTAAGGCTCCAGAAATTGATTAGCTACCAATAGAGGCATTTCAGGAAACAGATGCAGATCTGGATATGCTCACCAGTCATTTCCTTCAAATACAGAAGACAGCACTAGGTCAACTGACTTGAAGAGATCCATATTTGCCCCCATTCCAAAAAAGATGATCCAAAAGAATGTGGAAATGAACAGTATCATTAATAGCACATAAAAGCAAAGTGTTGCTGAAGATTATTTTATAATGACTGAAGCAATATATTGAAATGGAACTTATTAAATCTTAGCCAAATTCAGAAGAGGCCATGGCATAAGGTATGGCATTGTCAATATCGGATGGATTTGGTTGAGAACAGAGAATACCATTAAGAGGTTTATACATGTTATGTTGACTGTGAAAAGAGGTTCTACCACACCAACCATAACACCATGAATAATGTTGAGAAGAACTGAAATCCAGAACTCTTATTGTGCTCATGTGAAACTTCTACATAGACCAAGGAGTAGTTGCTCAAACAGAACAAAGGAACATTGCATTGTTTCAAATCAGTAATAATTGTGTCAGGATTGAATTTTTTTCCACACCCATTCAATTTTTTCAGGCTAAGCAAATTATTCGAGGTACGGAACTAGATGAAAAAGAACGTTGAATAAGGTTTGGAGGAAGACACAGCAACAACATCTGTTATGCAGGTGAGACATGCTTGCTTGTAGAATGTAAACAAGACTAGGAGAATTTATTGCAAAAGATCAGTTTTCATCATAGGTTACATTTCAACATAAAGAACATTCTGAAGTCCTGCGTTCCAGGATTCCCATTTTTCTCAGTGTTAGCCATATTGTATCAGATCTCCATTCTTGGGAATGTGAACAAAGATCGAACTTTCCGTTAGATGGCTAGGTAACTGTTTTCCTATTTCTGTGAAAATAAGGAGGAGTATTATTTTATTCTCTTCTTTTTACATTAGCTTTATAAATGAAATTGTTGTTGTTATATGCTGTCGATTTTGAACTGACGCATAGCTGACTCTCTAGTGGGTTTACAAAGACTGTCACTCGCATGTAAGGCAATTTCCTATCTTCCTTCTACAGAGCAAATTATGGATTCAAACCACCTGCCTTTGGGTTGGAGAGCAACTCCTCATAAGCCATTATTTCTTGAAGAATGCTGAGAAAGTTACTCACTTTCTTATTTTCCAACTCTAGCTTTCTCTACATTTCACTATGTTACTTTATTTTGCCTTCTCATGCTGCCTTTGAAATGTACTGTTCAGCTCTTTTTGTTTGCCATTTCTCACCTTTATCTTGGTTTCTTGACCTTTTAGTTCAGTATTCTAAGTCTCTTCTGACATTAATTTTGATCTTTTCTTTCTCCCATGTCTTTGAAATTACCTTTTACTTTCTTATTTATATTTAAAGAATTCTTCCTTATGGTGATGTGAATAAGTTTTGAGAACATTAATTATGCGAAGAGGAATGTGACATTAGAATTGGGAAAAAAATTCATCAACAATTTACATTAAAGAGATGTCAGATATTTTAATAAACCTGAATATGTATGTATTAAATAAAAGTAAAATTAAAAATCAAAACCAAACAAAAGCAAAATTTTCTATTATATTAAAGTCAAAGTCATTACCTTTGAGTCAATAATTCATAGGTGATTCACAGTGGGCTTTGGAAGATTATGAATCAGAGATTTACTTTATTATATGGTGTCAAAGGTGAATTGTATATGATAAATCACGTTGTTGTTTGACGTCAGCTAGTTGACCATTACTTACAGCGACCCTGTGAATAACAAGTGGAAACTTTGCTGTACCCTATGCCACAATCTCTGCCATATTTAAGTTTCCTTGTTGCAAGAACTGTTATTCTATATTTGAAGGTTCTTCTTTTGTGCTGACCCTCTGTTTTTTCCTCTAATGCAGTCTTTTGCTAAGAATTAACACCTCCTTTAAAACATGCCCAAAGTATGTGAGATAGAATTTCATTCTTGCTCTTCCCCCAAAACTGATTTGTGTGTTCTTTCAGCAGTCCATGAGATATTCTATATCCTTTGTAAACCATACAATTCAAAAACATCAGTTGATCTTTCTTATTCATTCTCCAATATTCACACGTGTAGGAATTATTTGAAAAATACAATGTCTTGGGGCAGATTCACTTTACACTTTAATCTTTTATCTTTAATCCTTACTACTTTAAAGAGGTTCCTGGCAGGACATTCGACCAATGAAACACATAATTTTATTTCTTGATTGCTGCTACCATGCTGTTGATTGTACATTAGAGTAAAATTACATTATTGCTAAATTCTTTGTCCTCTATCATAACGTTAGTGTAGAAGTGGGAGTTTTTGTTTTCTTGGTGTTGCGATGTACTCCATAATGAAATATTTTATCTTCTTTAGTAAGCTTTTGAAGTTTTCTTTACTTTATGTAAGCAAGGCTGAATAATGTAGGTTGCTATTGGTGGTGGTGTGTGCAGTCAAGGCAGAATTAACTAATTGCTGACTGTATAGTGAGTTTTCAGTGGCAGTAATTCTCAAGGGAGGAGATTGTCCATCTGTTACTGAATGCAAGGGGTTCTTTCTATAGTCAATTGCCAATAAGACAGACACATTGCAATAGCCAAAGCACTCTATTGTAGATCTGGGAGGGCAGAGAGAATCTTTTTGAAAACTGACTCCTAGTCTAAGAGTGGTCATTAATTTTCCTATTTGAGTTAAGTGTTACAGTTCCTAGTAAACAAATAACTTGTGATATAGTTTACACATGACTGAGAAAGACATCTTCAAAGAGATAAATACTAATTCAATTACACATACGTTGAGAAAAAAATCTTCAAATAGATAAATGCTAATTCAATTATATATAACTGTAAAAAAAAGCTTCAAATAGATGAGTGATAATTCAGAAAAGAATTATATACAAATAAGAAAAACAGTTTCAAAGAAGTGAATGCTAATCCAGGGGAGATGCACATCCTTCTCCCAAGAAGCATCTGGTGGATTTGAACCACATTCCTTTGATTTTGCATCACAACTTCTAGATATCCATAGCTTCTCTAATCATGATGTCACATTATTCTTCATATAATACATCATTTATTTCGTTTATTTTGGAGTCTCTCTATTCTCTTGTAAATTTCAAAGCCTATTCTGGCATCCATTTTGGTCTTTTTTTTTCTTTCCTATTATTGCACTGATTTTGCTTTCTTCATAGATGTCATGCCACAACCCATTCTTGATATCATTCCAGAACACATCTGGTCTTCAGTCACTAAGCTTTGATGCATCTAATCTATATTTAAGATGTTTTAGGTAGGGTAAAGTCAAGTTTATATCACTTTTCTTAGTTTTGTCTTAGAGATCATGAGGATGACAAAGGAAAAGACAAGGTTCAGATCTGTAGCTCATGGAGTTATTATGAATTGTAGTTGACTTGAAAGCACCTAACAACTGACAGGGTGGTACTAAGAAGTTTAGGATTATTCAGACATATGGTATATTTGTTAAAATGATGTCACATTCATCCAACCAGCAAAACTGGTCTAATGGTCTAATTTGATTTGGCCTCAGACCCTGTTATATCTTCTCCACAGTCATGCAGACTACATTAAGCTGTTTACCAAAAATCTTTAATTGAATTAGCATTTGTCTTTTCTCAGTAATTTGTAAATGATACCCTAAATTGTGTGTTAACTAGAAACTATAGTAAGAATCTTAAGCTTGTATTTTTCTCAATCATAAGTGAAGTGTATCTTAAGCTGTCTGTTTACCAGCAGAGGAAAGCCACCTTTTTTGGATTAACATTTATGTCTTTAAAATTGTTATTCCCAGTCACATGTATAGTATATCGCAAGTTGTCTGTTTATTAGTAACTTTAAACGGTTATCTTTAAATGTAAAAATCCTGTAGCTTTGAACTAGTAATAGTAATATAGTAAGTAGATTAACACTTAATCTAACTATAAAAACCAGTGACCACCCTTATATGGGGAAAGAGCTTTTAAGATGATTCTTTCTGCTTTCCCAAATTAGCAATAAAGTGATTTGGATATTATAATCCATCTGTTTTATTAGCAATTAACTACTGAAATAATCCCTTGCATTCAGTAATACAACTATCATTTAGAGTGTGTGTGTGTGTGTGTGTGTGTGTGTCTAGTTGTTATCATAGTAGTAGTAGTAGTTGTGTTAGTAATAGTGGCAGTATTTGTATAGGAAATAAAAGGTAGGATGATCACTGGAGAATCTCCAAGCTCCCTTGGAATATCAGTGAAGTATATTGTTTATTGTTAGGTGCTTTCCAGTTGAGTAAGACACATAGTAACCTCATGAACAAAAGATCTGAACCATATTCTATCCCGTGTCATCTCAGATTTCCTGACATATAAGAGCCCATTGCCACAGTCACCATGTCAATCTACCTGGTTGAAGAGCTTCTTCCACCTTCCACCCTTCCCAGATTCATATCCCTTTTCAAGGAACAGTCCTTCCTAGCAACATGTCCAAAGTATGTAAGGCAAAACCTCATTGACTTGCCTCTAAAAATCACTCTGGCTGAACCCTTTCCAAGGTATATTTGTTTGTTATTTTGGCCATCCTCGGAATATTCAGTGTTCTTCCCCAACACCAGGGCTCAAATATGTCAATTCTTCTTTTGTCATTTTTATTCATTGTTCATCTCTCAGATGGATAGCAAGTGACCGGAAAGACCATCACTCAAATCAGATGCACCTTAGTCCTCAAGCTCACATCATTACTCCTCAATAATTTGGAGAGGTCCCAAATCAGATTTTCCCAGTGTAATGCATCTCCTTATTTCCTGACTGCTGGCACCAAGGGTATTAATTGTGAACCAAGCAAGAAACTGTTAATAGTTTCAATCTCCTCTCCATCCATCATGATATTGCGTATTGGTCCATTGAAGTATACAAGAGATTATTTGGCTGGCACGGGTTAGGACAAGGTTCAGATGCATTGTTCATATGATCCCTATAAGTCATCACTGAGCCAACGGCACTTAACAATAACTTTAAATATATTGAGATTCTATGCTCTGGATATTCAAATCAGGCCATTCATCTAATCAATCTTGATAAAAACCAAAATATTTTACTTACCCTCAATTTAATGTTTTTATAATCCAATATTTTGAGTGCTTTAAAAAGGTAAGTGTGTTTGTGGATGTTAATGTAGTGTCTATGATATGCATTGTATTTACATTTAAATTTAATCATAACAACAAAGCATCTACACATTTGGTAAACAGCTTATCTGTAGAAAATTTTGAAATCCATATTCACTGTATCGATCAATAAAGGAGAACCTTTCTTGAAGAAAAATCAAGAGAACTTTGAATCAAATACATGCTGAACTTGCATGTCAGTCTCAGTTTTTCTCAAGTGAAATGTGAATGATACTGTTTTATTAATCTTAGAGATTTAAGAACTCCTGACAGTCATGAATGTTAGTTTTCTTTCTTCACAAGGTTTTTAGCTGTGGTAATTGCTTAATTCTACAGCCAGGACGCAAATTTATAATATTTCCCGATGTAATGGCAAACACTGTAAATGAATTCAAATAAGGTTTTTGTTATGATTTTTTTACAAATTTCTATAAGTATAAAAAAAGTATAATACCTGTTCATTTTATATGTTGTTATGTACCATAGAATTGGAACCGACCCATTCCTGACCCTCTCTCGGGTTTTCAGAGACAGTTAATTGCACGGGGGAGATTGCCCATTGATTTCTGACAGAGCAGCTACTTTTCTGAAACCCTGTATTATTATTATTATTATTATTATTATTATTATGTGTGTGTGAAACAGAAAAAATGTTCAAATTACTTAGCAGATAATTCATACATACTATTTTCCAACACCAAAATTCAAACACATAGATTCTTCTTCTGTCAGTCTTATTCATTGCCAACTTTCAGATGCTGCGGAAATAATTGAAAAGACGTAGTCTCATGTTAGAAAGAGGAATAAGTGTCTCACAGACTGCCAAAAAGAACAAGTCTGTCTTGGAGGAAGTACAAAGTTCTCCTTAGAGTTAAGAATGATGAAATTTGGTCTCATATACGTTGGCCGTATTTTAAGAAAGGACAATTTTTAGAAAAAGTTATTTTGGGAAAAGTGAAGAATCTGTAAACCATAGATATGAATCCTACTCTAACCTATGCCTTCTTCACATTCTATGATAAGCTCGAGTCCATTATTACAGTCACTGTCAACCCATCTTATTGAGAGTCTTCCCTACTCAACTACTTATATTTGTTGTTATTGTTATTGTGTGCCATCAATTTGGAACCAACCCATAGCTGACCCTTCAGTGAATTTTCAGAGACAGTAATCACAGAGTAGGAGATTGTCCATCCTTCTCCCGCAGAGCAGCTGGAGGGCTTGAGCCAAGTGCCTTGGAGATCACAGCACATATTCTTACCCCTAGGTCACCAACTACATTTCTTTACTCTAGTTACCTATAATCTTAAAATGATGAACTGTAAGCACTTGTTGTTATGTGCCGTCGAGTCGCTTGCAACTCATAGCTATGTACAACAGCCCTAAACTCTGTCCTGTGCCAATCGCACTGTCTCTGACATTCCCATCCCGATTACCCCAATCACTGAATCAATCCACCTCATAGAGGGCCTTCCCCTCCTGTGCTGTCCCTCCACCCTCCACCCTCCAACTTAGAAACTCGAAATCTCTTTGCGGAAGTTATAGTTAGTTTCTTAGGGTTGCAGAGTCAGGATCAACAGAAAGCAGTGGATTTTCTTTAATACTTCTTAATAATTTCCCTTCTTAGATTCATCATCTTGTCATTTCTAAAAAAAAAACCACACAAAAAACCCAATCCAAAAAAAACAAAACTAAGTTTTTTTTTAAAAAAAAAACCCATATTTTCAAAGTTAAGTTTTTTAAAAATAAATTTCCCAAGATTTCAAAATAATTTGTTATTTATGTAAAGGGATATTGTAATTAGTTATCAGAATAAGTATAGGGGGCACTATTTCCTCCTGTATGGCTTATATCCTCAGAAATCTAGTGCAGTGTTACAAATAGTTTATTTTATCATTGAATCATGTTGCATATCTTTAGAATTCTGCAACAAATCTTAAAGTATTCTTCTTGATGAAGGATGTAACATCATTCCTCTTCATTTTGCCATCTTGACATAGCAGTCCAATTGACTGATCAATTCAAAATATCCCCAAACAGTCCATTTCAGATCACCTATTGTATCATTTTTATGCAGTCCATTTCCATTTTTCAGGACTTCTAATATTCCTAATATTTAACAACATACATAGTATATTTCATAATCTGATTTTTTAGTATTTGCAGATATTTCTTCCTATTTTGAGTCATGTTCCATAAACAATGGAAGGTCTCAAAAGTTTTACTCCACTTATCATTCTATTTTTGACAATGTAACTTTCTCTGCGTGGTATTTTCATCTTTTAAAACCTAACTGACCAATCTTCTAACACTAAATCAGACAATGTTCTAATGGTATTCATAAGGTTGTGATGCAAAACATTTTTATTTGTAAATTACTTATTTCTTCTTCCAATTTAACTTAGCTAGAACTTTTGCAGAAATTTGTGCAGTATAGGTGTTTCTACTAGTAATTGAAATGCTAGTGGCAGAGCCTCCAGCATCATAGCACCAACAAACCACCACAAACGACAGAATAACAGAAGGATGTTTAAGACAGAGACACACGTACATCTAATTATTTATATTCATATCATTCCTAGTCAAATTTTAAACTTAATGCCAGAGATATACAGATATCTATGTATGTTTGTGTAAAATTTCAAATTTAATTCTACTTCTAGTGAATGCTAGGGTGCAAGACATGCATGCTGTGTAAATTTGAAGGATGGATTTTTATTTGCTTTGCACAGAAAATATAAAAGAGGAATGTAAATTCTTTACTATAGGTATACATTTTTATAAAGAAAACTAAGATAAAGTATCACATGGACACTCAATACTTATATTGGATTTCAATGTGTGGCTTTTACATACCAGGCATGATGCGATTTTTGAATTATTCACACATAATCACTCCAAGGGATTACATTTTAGCATGATGGGAAATTGCCTTAAAACAGGCAGCCTTAGAAAATCTTGTCCTTTAGTCGATATTCAGAATACATTAAAGAGGATGATAACATAACTCTCATGACCTAAATGTGTTCAATTTACTTATTCATGATGATGAGGTCTTTAGATGTCTCAGATAAGTATTTAATCATCATTTTCCTCACTTATTTGTTATTATAGGGATATACATTCAAAAAGATGAAAAAGAAGACTAATTCACAAAGTGGCATTGATTCTACATAATAGAAGATAAGCTAGAAATGCCCATCAATGTATGACTATCGGAAATAATGGATTAACATTATGGCAATGGGTGACTTAATACTCAATTTTTTTTTCAAAATTATCCAAAATTGTAAATCCAACTAGATTTAATTATTCTTAGACTCACTCTCAAGATGCGAGTTTGTTGCTACAATGGGTGGTGATTTTATTATATACACCTTATGTTTCATTTCTAAGAATTATTTCAGAAATAAAATAAAAATTTAAACATATATGTATGTTTCTGTAACAGCTTCTTTGCTTAGGCTTTTTTCTTCCCTATAAAACATCAAGTTAGAGAACGTTTATTTTATATTGTATGTGCCCAGAATTAATGAAAATTCTCAATGGCTTTATGCTGAAATATTTCTTTGAACTTAATATGAGAAAGAGTAAGTTATAAAAATGTAATTTAACCCCTGAGAAAAATGTTTAAGAGTTTTTATAATAAAACTACATTTTAAAATAAAAAAATACATTTTGACATAATATTTTTTCTTCTTGTTCAACAATTAAAAAAAGTTTAGCTCTTTAAAATCTAATTTCAAAAGAAACTAATAACTCAATAAGAAATAATATCATCACAAAAGAAACAGATGATATTAAATCAATAAAACCAGAATATAATGAAAAGCTTTACTCCAATAAATTTGAAAATCTAGAGGAAATGGATACATTCCTTGAAATTCACATTCTACCCAGACTGACACAAGAGATAATGGAATACTTGAGCAGATCTATCACAAAAGAAAAAATTAAACAGGTTATAAAAATCCCATCCCCCTTTTTGACCCTGCCAGAGATGTTTTTGGATGTGCTTAGGGATTTGATTCTTAGAAGGTCCCATTAATCTATTTTATCCTCTCCTGTTTATAGATTTTTCAGGATGCTTGGAAGACTGTTTATGTTGTGAATTAGAAATTCTAGAGTTCTACCAAGCTTTTCTTTAATGAAGTTTATAGTCCTAGGATTTAGCCCGTGGTTCATTATCCACCTTGAGTTGTGTGTGTGTGTGTGTGTGTGTGTGTGTGTGTGTGTGTGTTATGAGGTGTGGATCTTATTCGAGTTTTCTGCAGGTAGTTTTCCAATTTTGCCAGCAAAATTTGTTAAAAAGGCTTTCGTTTTTCCACTTAACTGATTTACTCTCCTTATCAAAAATCAGCTGACCATAGGTACATGGGCTGATTTCTGGGTTCTCAATTCTATTCCATTGATCTATGTGTCTGTCATTGTACCAATACCACGCTGTCTTGACCACAGACTGGGAAAAAGTATTTGGTAATGACATGTCAGATAAGGGACTTATATCAAGAATTTATAAAATACTTGAAAACCATAACAAGATAAATGTAAACAATTGAAAAGTGGGCACAGGATATGAACAGACATTTTACCAAAGAAGATATTCAGATGGCAAACACATGAAGAAATGTTCAAAATCCCTAGCTCTGATAGAGATGCAAATCAAAACAACTAAGAGATATCATCTCACCCCCATAAGAATAGCATAATTTAACAGAATAGCAAACAACGAATGCTGGCTAGATTGTGGAGAAATTGGAACACTAATCTACTGTTGGTAGGAGTATAAAATGGTGCAACCACTAAGGAAGGCAGTATGACGCTTTCTCAAAAGTTGCAAATAGAAATACCATTTGACGCAACAATTCCACTACTGGGAATATACCCCCAAAAAAACCATAATGGTCACCTAAACAGATATACACACACTCATGCTTATTGCTGCTTTTTTCACAATAGTAAAGAGTTGGAAACACCCTAAGTGCCCATCAACAAATGAATAGATAGAGAAGCTGTGGTATATTCACACAGTAGAATAATACACTGCATTGAAAAATAGGAACTCATGAAATATTACTCAAAATGGGTGACCCTGGAGGATATTATGCTCAGTGAAATATCTCACTCACAAAAGGGTAAATACCACATAGTGCCACTGTTGTAAAATGGGACTGACATTGGGTTTGGAGGGAGACTGAGAAAGAT
Source organism: Elephantulus edwardii (assembly GCF_000299155.1). Lineage (NCBI taxonomy): Eukaryota > Metazoa > Chordata > Mammalia > Macroscelidea > Macroscelididae > Elephantulus > Elephantulus edwardii. The sequence continues at coordinate 997,253 of NW_006399831.1, read as the reverse complement.
GGGATAAATAATGTATACTGCATTGAAACAGATGAGGGAGAGAACTGTTTAAAAGTGATATGTGGTTAGGTATTATTGTCACGACAGGAGTCCAACCAAAGTCTGCACAGTGGAGTGGACTTGCGGGGAGAGATTGTATAACAATGAAAGGATTGTTCTTTTACTTTTCAATTGAAAGAGCAAACTGGAGGAGAGGTTGAGCAGGGAGAAAAGTGCAACAATGAATAAATGTAAATGACAATGAATAATGTAAGTTTCCATTAAAATTAATAAAAAATTTTCAAAACTTTATATTTTTTTTAAAATAAAGGAAAAAACCCATTAAAAAAACTCACATTTCCCCCAAAGGAATTCTAGCACAGACAGCTTCACTGCTGAATTCTACTAAACATTCTGAGAGAAGCTATTACCAATTCTACACAAATTATTTGGGAAAAAAATAGGGGGGGAAAGGTGCACATCCAGGGTCATTCTATGAAGAAAGAATAATCCTAATTCCAAACCTAGGCAAAGATATTACCAAAAAAGAAAACTACAGACCAATATCTCTCATAAACACAGATACGAACATGTTGTCGTTGTTGTTATGTGTCGTCAAGTCATTTGCAACTCATAGCGACCCTATGTGCAACAGCTCTAAACGCTGCTCTGTCCTGTGCCAATCTCATTGTCTCTGATACAGTCATCCCGATTACCCAAGTCACCGAATCAATCCACCTCCCAGAGGGCCTTCCTCTCCTGCATCTGTCCTCCACTCTCCCAAGTACGATGTCCTTCTCCAAGGACCAGTCCCTACTCACAACATGACCAAACTATGTCAGACAAAGCTTCAGAATCCTTGCCTCCAAGGAGCAGCACGGTTTAACCTTCTACAGGATGAAACTGTTTTCTTAGCAGTCCATGGTACCCTCAACATTCTTCTCCAACACCAAAGCTCAAAAGCATCAATTCTCCACCCTCCCTGGTCATTGTCCAGCTCCCTGATGCATAACAAGTGATTGCAAAGACCATGTCCTGTACCAGATACACCTTAGTCTTCAGAGACACACCGTTGCTCTTCAGTACTTGAGAGAGGTCCCTAACAGCACACTTTCCCATCGCAATACATCTTTTAATTTCCTGGCTGCTGGTGCCAAGAGTGTTGATTGTTGAGCCAAACAGACTAAAGCTGTGAACAACCTCAATCTCTTCACCCTCTATCCTGATGCTGCCAATTGGTCCAGTGGTGAGAATCTTTGTCTTCTTGACATTGAGCCTCAATTCATATTGAAGCCTGCAGTCCTTGACCCTCAGCAGCAAGCACTTCAGGTCCTCCTCAGTTTCTGCAAGCAGAGTTGTGTCATCTGCATATCGTGTGTTGTCAATAGATCTTCTACCAATCTTGATGCCACATTTCTGCTCATAGAGCCCAGCCTCCCAGTTGATCTATTCTGCATACAGGTTGAAAAGGTATGGAGATCGGACACACCCCTGGCGTATGTCCTTCCCAACTTTGAACCATGCAGTGTTTCCTTGCTCTGTTCTGAGGACTGCCTCTTTGTTTAAGTATAATCTTTGCATTAGCATGATCAAGTGTTCTGTGATTCCCATTCTCCTCAGAGAAAGTCAGTTTGTTATGGTCCACACAGTCAAACGCCTTTGCATAATCAATGAAGCACAGATAGACGTTCCTCTGGTATTCCCTGCTTTCAGCCAAGATACATCTAACATTAGCTACAATATCCCTAGTACCATGACCCCTTCTAAACCCAGCCTGGACGTCTGGCAGTTCTCTGATGATGTACTGTTCCAGTCATTTTTTGGATAATCTTCAGTAGAATCTTGCTTGCATGTGAAATCAACAATATTGTTCTACAGTTTCCACACTCTGTTAGGTCACCTTTCTTTGGAATGGGAACAAATATAGTTCTCTTCCAGTCAGTTGGCCAAGTGGTTATTGGTTCTTCTCCAGATTTCTTGATAGAAACGTAAGTAACAAAATCCTTGCTAATACAATCGAACAGTACAGCTAAAAAAAATCATCATGACCAAGTGGGATTTATAACAAGTATGCAAAAATGGTACAATAAAAAAAATAATGTAATTAATCAAATTAACAAAGAATCAGAATCACATGATCCTAACAATTCACCCAGAAAAGACCTTCAACAAAATCCGATACCTCCACCCTTATTAAAACAAAACACAGCAAAATAAAACTCAAGGGAGTTCCTCAACATAATGAAAAAAGCAAAAGCCAACCTTGCTCTCAATGGAGATAGACTAAAGCATTCCCTTTGAAAACAAGGACCAAATATGGATATTTACTTTCACCATCCCCAGTCAATATTTTCTTGGACTACTTGCTACTGCAAGAAGACAAAAGAAGGGAGAAAGACACATCCAAATTGGCAAAGTGTCGTAAAATTGTCATTATTTGTAGATGATATGATGGTGTACACAGAAAACCCTAAGTACTCAACCAAATAATCGTTAGATCTAGTAGACCAATTTAGTAGAGTGGCAGGATACAAGATCAGTACACAAAAATCAGTGGAGTTCTTCTACAGTAACAAAGAAAACAAAGATGGAAACTAAGAAAGCAATTCCATTTTAAATAGCCAACTATAAATTGAGATACTGTTGGGTTGGTTGTTGGTTTTGTTTGTTTTTCAGTTTTATATATTTGTTTTCTGGATTAGCAGTTATCTTTTTGAAGATTTTTTCTCAGTCTTATTTAAACTATATCATGAGCTGTTTATTTACCAATAACTGCAACATCTAATCCAAGTATAAAGAATGACCACTCTTAAATGGGAAAGCAGTTTTTGCAATGATTCTCAGTGTTCTACATATAAAGTTCTTTGGATACTGCAATTCATTTGTCTTATTGGCCACTGACTACAGAAAGAACTCCTTGCATTCAGTAACACAGTTTTCTACTGTTAGTAGTACATAATGGGGTAAATACAACTGAGACACAAACAGATTTGTACACAGATATTCATAGCAGTACTATTCACAATGACAAGAACGTGGAATCAACCTAAAAATCTATCAACAAATTAATTGGGAAATGTTGAAATATTCATGCAGTGGAATACTATGTAGCACCAAGGAGCAACAATTTTTCTTTTAAGATGCTATGTATAAAAAAATACTATATAACACAAGAAGAGCTCTGGTGGATTAGTGTTAAGATGCTGCATAAACTACGAAAGGTATGCAGTTTGAGGCCATCAGCTGTTCCACAGGAGAAGGATGGGAAATCTCCTCCTATGCAATTAACAGCCTCTGAAAACCTGCCAGAAAGTCAGCTATAGGTCTGTTCTGACTCTGCAGTACACAACAACAACAACAAAAATATCAACATGGGAGAAGTTGGAGTGCATTATGCTTAGGGAAGTACCTCAGTCTCATAAGGAGAAATACTGCATAAAACCATTATTTTAAAAATAGAAAGCTAACCAGTTTGAATTTGTTTTGGGACCTTTTAAATAAACGAATGAAAAGGAAAAAAACAGCTTGGGGAGGGGAACGGGAGGAAGAGGGGGTAAAATGTGCAACAATGAATGAATGAAAATCGAACTTTTCTGTAAACTTATGTTAAAATAACAATTAAAATAATCTTTTTAAAGAAAGATTAAGGTGCAGCTAATCAAGGTGATGATCTTCATAATTACTTCCTATGCATCAGAAAGCTGTACAATGACTAAGGATGATAGAAGAATCAATGCCTTCGAGTTGTGGTGATGGAGAAGAGTCTTAAACATACCATGAACTGCCAAGAAAACAAATCATTCTGTTTTGGAGAGGATGAAACCAAGTTTCCCCTTGGAGGCTAGAATGTTGAATATCTGTGTCACATTCTTTGGTCACATGGCCAGGAGAGACTGGTCCTAGGAGAAGGACATCATGCTCAGAAGGGTAGAGAGACAGCACGGGAGAGGAAGACCCCAGATGAGATGAACTGATATTGAAACTGGGGGTTGATGTGTCTAAATTAGTGAGATTGGCTTAGGATAGGACAGGGTTCAAAGGTGTTGTACATAGAGTAGCTTTAGGTCACAGGTGACTTGATGACATATACCAACAACATCATCCATATATCTTTATTTCTTTTGTAAAATAATGAGTATTCTTAATATGACTCCTTTGAGAATCAGAGGTTAGTCCTTTTGGTGTAATTCAAAAGATTTCATTAGTACCATTTAATAATTTTACTTTTTCTTATTTTAGTGATAATTCACAAAGAGGTTGATTTTCACTCATTCATTCATTCGTGCGCATCTTTCGGTACCTCCCACAATAAGATTTGTAATGCTTGTTCTGTTCTAGGCTACTAATTGTCATACCCGTGATTTCTAATCATCCATTCCTTTCAGGTTATACTTCCTTTCACTCATCTCAGTGTAATCCTAATTATTCATTCTGTTCCTGTTCTTGCCTCCCACCATATAGATTCTATTATTATAATATGGCCTTATGCTGCATTTGTCCTTTTAAGACAGATATTTCACTAGCATACTGTATTCCAAATCCATCAATATTGTACAGTGTTTTACAAGTTGTTTCACATTGCTGCATATAATGGAATACCATTATATGGATGTACTATAGTTTCTCTGGCTATTAATTTGCTTATGTACACAAAATAGGCAGAAGAGCTGAATAAACGCTTCACTGAAGAAGAAAGTCAGATGTACAACAAGAACATGAAAAAATACTCAAAATCACTTGCTATTAGAGAGATGCAAATCAAAACAACAATGAGATAGTATGTCAACCCAACTACAATAGCGAAGTTCAACAGCAGAGCAAGCAACAAATGTTTACAATGATGAGGAAAGTTTGGAACACTCATACACCATTTGTGGGGATGTAAAATGCTGCAACCACTATGGAAGGGTGTCTGGCACTTCCTCAAAAAGTAGAAATAACATTTGATCTAACTATCTCACTACTGAAAATACAGTCTAGAGAAATCAGAACTGTGACACAAACAGATGATACACGACCATGTTTACTGAAGCATTACTCACAATAGCAAAGAGGTGGAAATTAAAAAAACAAAACAAAAATGGGGGGGCATAGTAATTGCCCAAATACTCATCTTGTTGAGATTTTACTTTTTTTCTGACCCTCCACCTTTCCCAGTATGATGTCTTTTTCCTGACAGCATACCCAAAATGTGTAAATTAGAAGAGGATGTAAAATATATTCAGCAATCAATGAAGTTTGGTAAAATGCTATTATCCTAATATAAAATAATGATGTACTTAAGAGTATTTCCTAAATTAAAAAAAATTCCTCTGTTGTACACTCTCATACGATTTTGATCGAAAGTTTTATAGTAGTCTTAATTGTAAAAGTAAAATATATATGAAAGTTATTTATTAAAAAATTCCAATAATTACCTGAATGTGCTCCTATTTTCAAAAATTATTCAAATTTCCAAGCAGTTAATTTATAAGAGAAAACTATTGGTAGTCTCAGGAAACTATGAGGTAGGTAGGTAGATAGATGATCGATAGATCTAGATCTCTATATATTAACATATAGATCACTCTATATAGTTCTATCTATGTATTATCTATATCTATCAATATATCAACGGTGTCTCTCTGGAGACTAAGGTGCACCTGATACAGGTCATGGCCTTGCAATCACCTGTTATGCATCAGAGAGTTGGACAATGACTAGGGAGGACAGAAGGAGAATTTATGCCTTTGAGCTGTGGTGCTGGAGAAGAGTATTGAATGTGCCATGGACTGCTAAGAAAACAAACAGATTCATCCTGGAGAGGGATACACCAAGCTACTCCTTGGAGGCAAGGATTCTAGGGCTTCGTCTGACATATTTTGACCATGTTGTAAGGAGAGACAGGGCCTTGGAGAGGGACATCATGCTTGGTAAGGTGGAGGGACAGCGCAGGAGGGGAAGACCCTCTATGAGGTGGATTGATTCAGTGACTGGGGTAATCGGGATGGGTGTGTCAGAGGCAGTATGATTGGCACAGGATAGAGCAGGGTTTAGGGCTGTTGTACATAGGGTGGCTATGAGCAGCAAATGACTTGACGGCACATAACAACAACAACAACAACAATCTATATATCTACCTATTATCTATCTATCTATCTATCTATCTATCTATCTATCTATCTATCAGCTATCTATCTATCTATCTATCCATCTATCTATCTATCTATCTATCTATCTGAAAGTGTGGAGAAAACTCTTAGATGCCTTCATATTAAATTGACTAAAACAACCTTACTTACAATAGTACACATCACTGTGTAGTTCTGAGGCATCATCATGCTCATGCTATATTTGAGTCCACTATTACAGGCACAGCATCAATGTATCTCATAGAGAGTTTCCCGTTATTCTGTGACCCTGTCAGGTGTGATTTCCCTCTCCAGAAACTAGTTCCTATTTGATAAGATATCCAAACTATGTGAGATAAAGTCTCAGCATTCTTTCTTCTACTTTTTGCAAGATGTTTTCTTTCCATGGTTTTTTATGTAGTTGTTTTATTTCATAGCATAGCTTGCAGTCTTGTTTCCATTTGAAAATCTCTGCATTGTTTTCCATTACATCCTAGTGCCTTATCTTTTGACAGTGTCTTCATCATAGCTTAGTCAGTATAATGTCCTTAATTGTTCTTGATCATGTGCTACCTTTTGTAGTGTTAAATATGGATCAACTGGTTTTTTCATAGTAAACCCGTCTATTCTGCTGTTCTTTGTCTCTTTCAATATTTTGCCACTAGCACATAGTAAAGATCCAACAGAACATTTATTGCTTTTTTTACCCCCTGCTGCATGTTGATAATGGTAATGTGCTTGAAATTCCTTATTTCAATCTCTTGAGTTTAAAAGTAACAAAATTCAAAAACTATAGAGACTTGTTCTAGTTTCTTTTCCTTAAAAATATGCAGCTTCATCACTTTGCTAAATTTATTTATTGCTGTCACAGCTGGTTTAGTATGATCAATTACCTATAAAAACATGCATTCTCAGGCTATATAATGGATCAGAAAATTGTAAAGCCTGGTTTATTTCTTTGAAAAAGTCTGTAAATGACAACAAATGAAATACTTTTCCATTAGATAATAAAAATAAAATATTCATGGTCTGTCTACTCAGCAATTCATTCCGTTTATATCCTCAAATTCATTTCTGCATGATCAATATTTTTTCACATTGATGATACTAAGAATTTTTCAAAATTTGATTCAAGTAAATGAATTTTTATATTTTACATAAGAATGATATGAACCTTGTATGTTTTAGGTGTATATTCTTGTCTTTCTAATATGAAGTGCTATTCTTGTCATTTTATGTTTATTAGTATATTGTGTGTCTGAAAAGTTCATATATTAGGAAGAAACAAAATTGGACATTTTCTTCAATACATATATTTCTTTCTTTTAGAATTCATTAAACTTTATTATATTATACTTAAAGGCTTCTTTTAATTTTAATTTATATTTTATAAGTAAATAATTTTTTTCTCAGATCAGAAGTAGTTTTTTTTTAAACATTGAAATCATTAAGTCTCTAAAAAATGGCATTATATATCTACAAGGTGGAATGTAATTTTCTAGCAAATTTAGTAAAATCAATAAAATAAATTCTCACTTCTTCACATTCACCCTTGCCCTTACTTTTTTTCTTAGATGGGAGGGAACTATACATGAAAAAAGATTGAAATTATTCTTAGCAATTGAATAAAACACTTGCACCAGCATTCTATTCTCTCTCCATATTTATGCAGTCTGTATGCTGAACATATTATCTGGGAAGCTGGACTCTATGAAGAAGAGTGTGGCACCACGATTGGAGGGAGACTCATCAATATCTGTGTTATGAGAGGGCACAACTTTGCTTGCTGAAAGTGAGGAGGGCTTGAAGCACATGTTGTAGAAGATCAAAGAAGGACACCTTCAGTATGGATTGCATCTCAGTGTCAGGAAAACAAAAGTTCTTACCTCTGGACCAATAGACAGTGTCATTATGGATGGAGAGGAGATTGAAACTGTCAACAGCTTCATCTTGCTTGGAGCCACAATTAACACCCTTGGTACTAGACGGCAGGGAATAAGGAGATGCATTGCAATGGAAAAATCTGCAGTTAGGGACCTTCCCAAATTATTGAGGAGTAGTAGCTTCAGTTTGAACATAAAAGTGTGTCTGATTCAGACTATGATTTTTTTCTTATAAATAGCTATACATCTGAGAGCTTGACTGTGAATAAGTTTGGCAGGAAAAAAAAAAGATATTTTTGAGCTGTGCTGTTGGACAGTCAAGAGAATGAACAGATAGCCTTGGAAATAGCCCAGCCAGAGTGCTTTTCGGAGGCAAGAATAATGAGGTTCCCCCTCACAGACTTTGGGCAGGTTGCAGGAAGGTGCTATTTCTTGGAGAAGGACATGATGCTGGGAAAGGTGGAAAGTCAGCATAAAAGAGGAAGGCTGTCAACCAGGTGGACTGATATGGTGATTGCTGCAATGGGCTCTTGTGTGTCAGGAAATGTGAGTATGGTGCAGGATATAACAGGGTTTAGATCTTTTGTTCATAGGGTCACTATGAGTCGTACTTGACTCAATGGCACCTAACAACAACAAAAACAAAATCTACCTGTAGTTTTTTATATTGTGATGACTTCATTGTTTTTTGCGATACTCGTATTGTCACTGGTATTTTAAATACTAGTAGGCCCACTCAATGTGGACATGTTTAGTAGTGCTTTCAACTGAAGTAGAGTAGGAAGCAGGATTGGTCTTAACTTTTGAAGTAATTAGCCAGTATAAATCTTATGGATATTGTCTGATATAGAATTAGAAGGTGAAATATGCATGTCAGAAGGTACTCAAATTATGATTGGGTAAGAATACACTCTATTCTGTTGGAGAAATTTTTGCATGTGCATAAATATTCTTTTATCCTCTCCTGGTTATAGATTTTCCAGGATGCTTGAAAGACTGTTTATATTGTGAATTAGAACTTCTAGGTTCTCCCAAACTTATATTTAATGAAGTTTACAGTTCTTGGTTTTAGTCTTCAGTCCATGATACACTTTGAGTTGGTTTTTGTGTAAAGGGAAAAAAAATATTGGGGAAAAATTTGGTAATGATATGCCAGACAAAGGTCTCATATCTAGAATTTGTAAAATACCTGAGCACCACAACAACATAAAGGTAAATAACTCAATTGAAAAATGGGCACAGAATATGAACAGACACTTCACCAAAGAAGACATTCAGATGGCTAACAAACACATGAAGAAATACTCAAAATGCCCAGCTCTGAGAGAGATGAAAATCAAAACAACTATGAGATAACATCTCACCCCAGTAAGAATAGCAAAATTTAAAAGAACAGCAAAGAGCAAATGCTGGCGAGGTTGCGGAGGAATTGGAACCCTTACTCACTGTTAGTAGGAGTGTAAAATGGTGCAACCCCTTTGAAAGGCTGTATGGCACTTTCTCAAAATGTTGCAAATAGAAACACCATTTAACTCAGCAATTACACTTCTGAGAATTTACCCTAAAGAAACTATAATCACTACCCAAGCAGATTATGTACACCAAGATCAAAGGAACACCGCTGGGTTTAAAAATATGAAAGTTTGGTGTGTGTCAGCATTGTATTCCTACTCATTACCTATTAAATCTGTTTCCTGAGCAAATTATTTAAGACACTGGACCCCATGAAGAAGAACGTGTCATTAGGTTTGGAAGAAACCTCATCAATAAGCTTCATTATGCAGATTACATAACCTTGCTTGCTGAAAGTGAGGAGGAAGCACTTACTGCAGAAAACCAAACTTTGCAGTCATCAGTAGGGATTTCATATCAATGTTAAGGAAAAAAATAATCTCACCACTGATATTATAGACAATGTCACAATAGATGGAGAAAACATTGAAATTGTTAACAACTTCATCTTTGATCCAAAATCAATAACCTTAGTACATGAAGTCATGGAGTTAGGAGTCTTATTGGATTGGGATAGTCAAGCAACTTTCCAAATTACTGAGGGTCAATGATGTATTTTGAGGACTAAGGTATGCTGGATTTATATGGTGATCTTTTATTTCACTTGCCATACTGGTGAAAGCTAGACCATGAAAAAGGATGACAAAAGAAGAATTGATGCCTTTGAACTGTGGTATTGGAGAAGAGTACAATATATCCCATGAACTGCCAAAATAACAAACAGGTATGTGTTGGAGAAGATGCAATCAGAGTATTTCTTGGAGGCAAGAATAGTGAAGTTTCATCTCACATACTTTGTGCATGTTACTAAGAAAGGCTATTCATTGGAGAAGGGCATCATGTTTGGAAAAGTGAAGGGAAGGTGTAGGAGAAGATCCTCAACCAGGTGAATTGACACAGTAACTGCAGAAATGGGTTCAAATGTCTTAGAGATTGTGAGGATGACACAAGATAAGAAAGGGTTCAGATTTATAATTCACAGGGTCACCTATGAGTCATGCTTGACTCAATGACACCTAAAACAACAACAATTCTAATATATTTTTATTTATAATAACTCATTTACATGAACCTTCTACTAGTTGTTACTAGGTATCTCTTGTAGCTTAGTGGTAATGAATGGCACTGACAAACGAAGGTACACAGTTTAAATCTATCACCTGCTCCATGAGCGAAAGAGAGACAATCTTCTTTCATTTGGAAACTGCCTCTGAAAACCAAGTCAGCTATGGATGGTTCAGTTCTGACTCAATGATACAAAACAAGAAATTGTATTAGGGAGTTCTGGAAGCTTAGTGGTAAAGAGTTGTCCTGCGAACCTAAACACACTTTATTCAAATTCACCAGTTGCTCTGCACGAGAAAGATGAGTTAGATCCTCTAGTGAAATTTATTGTTTCTGAAAATCCAATGGAGGGTCAATTGTGAATTTGCTCTGGCTCCATTGTACACACCAACAGCAGTTATTATTAAATGTATTGCTACTTAATGAATAAAATATTATGCTGCTAACTGAAATATTAGTGGTTTAGAACTACCAGTCATACTTTAAGAGAAATTTGGATTGTCATGTTTCTCCTTTATCTCCTCTTCCATTACTTAGCACTCATACCGTGTAAACTTTCATTAAAATTAATTTAAAAAAGGAAAAAGAGTCATGCATTTTTTTCTTTTCCTTTTTCTGCTAAAAAATTATTTTACTCTATCTATTCTTCTGCTGGAGACCAGTTTGAAAGTCATCTACAGGAGCTAGTTCTACAGAAGCTGTTGGCTGTGATTGGTAAACTGTAGGATGGAATGTGGCTTCGCTAAGGGAAGTGAAGCGATCTGATAAGGCCTCCTATTTAAAAACCCATTAGGTTTAAATTGTTTTTGTCAAACAATCTTCTAAGTGGTATATCACTGGTCTGTGCATTGCTGTACAGAGGTAACTCATGGTTTCTGTGATGCTATACATTGTGACATCGATGTGCCAAATGCAATAATGGTGGACAATGTTTGGTGGAGCTTCCAGATTAAAACAAGCTTGGAAATGGCATCCACTTCTGAAATGGCTTGCCTCTGGAAATTCTATGAACAGTCCTCAGGTATTTTGTTCATAGGGTCACTATCAGTCATCTACGACTTGATGGCACTTAACAACAACAACATCTATTCTTCTGGAATGATCTCAAAGGGCCACAGTTGCAAGACTCATCATTGGCTGTTGCATTCATGATAAGTGACCCTTACTGCCTTTGGCAATCCTGCCGTTTGCCTGCCACTCTATTTGATCTTCACTGTAATAGGATTAATCTTTTTTCTCTCTCTTAGATATATATCTATTCTTATATTGTGTTGTATTTCTGAAAACATATTAACTGAAAATTGAAATATGTAATGGCAAAATAGTTAAAGAATAAAAGAAAAGACAGATATTTAGTTCATAATATCTAGTCTGGTAAAGTCCATCTGCGATTACACCCATGGTCCTATGAGGTTGTAATATCTTAAATCTAAATCATAGTGAACTCACCGCTTCCCAGACACTGCCATATGTATCTCATGCCTCTTGTATACAAAATGATTACACTCGCTGGCATATAATTGTACAGTGTGTGTGTGTGTGTGTGTGTGTATCACATTATACATATGTATTGATACATAAGACTCCTATTATTGTTGGGTTTTTCCAATTGTGTCACACTTTTCATCATTCACATTGTGTTTCATACAGTGATTCCCATACATCATGCTTTATAAAATCAATCACCATTGAACTATGCCTGTCACACAGTGCTGCAATGTTCGCGTTCCAGTCACCAATAATTATTAATGCATCCTGAATCCATATCTGGTCAATGTCAAACTGCAAAAGTTGGTAGTAATCTTTAATCTCTTCCTCTTTGGCTTTAGTTCTTGGTGCATATATTTGAATAACAGTATTATTAATGGATCTTTTTGTGTGTGTATGAATAATATCCTATCACTCACAGCAATTGTACTTCAGGACAAATCTTGAAATTGTCTTTTTAACTATGAAAGCAAAATCATTTTCCCCCCATTTTTTCAGCCCCACCATATAGCTCACATGATTGTGTGATTCAATGACACTCTAGATCTTCATGAGTTCCATTTTATTCTTGACAACTTCAAGTTTTCCTACATGTATACCTCATACATTCCAAGTTTCTATTATTAATAGTTGTTTGTATCCATTTCTCCTTGTTTTTAGTGACTTCCTATCTAGGCTCTATCTCTAATACTGTATCTAACTGTTGTTCATTGGGTTTTTGAGGGTCTGTTGTTTCATAACATGATAGCCAATTCTACCACTCGGTCTGTCTTAATATAGGAGTTCTTTTGCAACCTTTCACCATGAGGGACCCTTCCAGTACCTGAAACACTAGTCACACTACCTCCAGCATTACAACATCTCACAAACTACACTACTAAGCAGAATGACATACAAGTGCTGTACTAATAGAAGCAAATAGTAAAGCACTAGTTTACACATATCTAACATATAAAGTAAATGGTAATATGAAAATAATTTCCTAATAAATAAACTGAATGACACAAATATCATGGCACAGGTCATCCTTTTAAGAATCCAACTCAGGCCATGTTGGCTTGGCAGATTTGGCTTCTGTATAAAAATACTGGCACAGACAGTGACTCAATTATATCATTTGTATTGGTGGTTGTCACAGGCCTGATGGCCTGCTAAACTGTATGTGGCAGGTGTGAGGGACCTGCATGGAACTATGAGGGTTGGAACAGACATCTGTAGGCAGTAGAGAGGAAAGTTGTGGTTCCAATCAGGATCCTGAAGCCAGGATTTATGTATGTATAAAAGAGAAGCAAGTTATTCTAGATTATTTCCATAAAGGGTTCAGCAGGTTCTGTACAAACTATTAGGCCAAAAGGACTATAGAGCAATCCTTAGTGGAAATGGTGCATGCAGTTACTCATGCTTTGTAAAAGTGCAGAAGAATCTATGAATAAAATAAAGTTACAAAATATGTAGTCACTATAAGAAAGACCAGAAGAATTTTCTCCAGGAGTATTTCCAATTGTACTGGACAAGTAGATTACTACTTTTGTCTCCTTCACATTCTGAAAGTGATACAAGTAAGACATAATGGGCTTAACACTAAAAAACTATGATTCATATGACTTTGATATGGATTCATTTACCTATCCCTATCTTAAGGTAATGGTGGGTACACAATACATGTGCCAAAGGGATGGACCCCTGGGACTAACACGTGATCTATTACATGGATACTCTCATCAGCTCTTTTGGATAAAATTCTGTCAACCTTTTAGTGAAATATAAAAGTCTGTCAAATATTGCTGTAAAGCAGAGCACCCAAATCAAGACAGCCTAGGGAGTAGTATTAGCTATCCACTTCCAAAATAATAGGCCTTCGAAATTCCTATGTACAACAGAACACACTTAGAATAGGCTAACAGATATGGCACCAGAGATATGAACCTTCACACTGAGACTTACAAAGGAGGAGAATCAGTTGCAGATAGACCTTAATGATTAGAGTGTGAAGTGTGAGAAGTAAGAATGCAGGAAAATTGGAATTTGTTAAAGAAGAAATGAAATGTATAAATATTGTCATACTAGGCATATGTGAAATAAAATGGACTGGCATGGGGCATATTTAATCAGATCATCATGTGATCTACTATGCTGAAGATGAAAAGGTGAGGAAAAGATGAGGTCACTTTCACTTTTAGATCCATCTTGATATATAATGGTGTGAGTGACTGGATAATAATCATACACATACAAAGAAGACCTGATGATATGATTATCATTTTAATTTATGCACCAACAACCAGAGCCAAAGAAAAGGAAACTGAAAACTTCAATCAACTGTTGAAATCAGAAATCAATAGAACACGCAGCCAAGATTCATTAGTCATAATGGATAATCGGAATGAAAGAGTTGGAAACAAGAAAGTGGGAAACATTCACGTGGTGACAGAAATGAAGCTGGAGACAGAATTGATAGGATTCTGTACATTTAATGATTTATTAATTGCTAATATATTTTATAAGAAACAAAACCAATGACTATACACATGGACCTCACCTGATGGCCTACACAAAATCAAATTGATTACATATGTGGGGAAAAATCATTGGAGGATCTCAGTATCAGCTATGAAAACTAGGCCAGATGCTTACTGGTAGATCAGATCAAAACTACTTGTATGCAAGTTCAGACTCAAACTAAAGAAAAGAAAATAAAACCCATATTAACCAAAGTTTGATCTTGTGTCTATTCCTCCTGAATTTAAAGACCGTCTCAAAAACAGTTTTGAAGTCTTAAATACTAATGAGCGACAACCAGATGTGCAGTGGGAGGATATTAAGAATATAATCCATAAAAAAATGTGAAAAGTCATTTCAAAGACAGAAGAAGAAGAAAAGACCAGATGGGATGTCAGAAGAGACTCTGAATAGTGCTCTAGAGCTTCAAGAAGCCAAAGCAAAGGCCAGGAAATTAAAAGATGAATTACACTGGCAAAGTCTGCTGTCAGGGCCCTCTCCAGAGTACAGAAGAGCAATGATATCAGTCTAGAGACAAAGGCGCATATGACCCCAGCCATGTTCTTTGCAACTACTAGCTATGCAGCAGAGAGCTGGACAAAGACTAAGGATGACAGAAGAAGTATTGATGCCTTTGAGTTGTGACACTCGAGAAGATTATTGAATATAACATGGACTGTTAGATGAACAAACAAATCTGTCCTGGAGTGGAAAGACAACATGAGAGAGGAAGACTCTGAATGAAATGGATTGACTCAGTGGCTGTGGTCATGAGCAAAGGGGTTGGTTCAGTATAGAGTAGGCTTCAGGGCTGTTCACTATGAGTCAGAGTCGACTTGATGGCACATACCAACAATAACAACATGTGTCAATATGGAGAAAATGTAAATTGCCACCACTGGTTCCATAGACAAAATTATGAGATGAAAATGAGTTAGAAATTGTAAGTGATTGCTTCTTATTTGGAACCACAAGCAGCACCCTCAGTACCGAAAGTTAAGAATACACTGAAAAAAATATGCTGTCATGGATCTCTTCAAACTGTTGGAATGCAAAGATAGATAGCAATAAAGTGCACCTCATCCTAATCATGGCACTTTAAATTATTTTCTATGTATAAAAAAAATTGAGCAATTGTTAAGGACTACAGAAGAAGAACCAATGCCTCTGAATAATAGTGTTGGAGAAAAATATTAAATGTCTCATAGACTTCCAAAAGAACAAAATATGTCTTGGAGAAGATGCAACCATAGTGCTTCTTAGATGCAAGGACAGTAGAACTTTGCCTCATATACTTTAGGCATGCTGTTAGGAGGACCCAGTCCTTGGGAAATGACATCATGCTTGGAAAAGTGGAAGGTAAGAAAAGGAGAACACTGAAAAGACTGATTAACATAATGACCATAACAATGGGCTCCAGTCTAGTAAAGGCAATCAATATGGACCAGGACAAGACAAGGTTCAGATCTGTTCTTCATAGGGCAAAAGCATATAACAATAACAACAAAAGGCCTCAGGTGACTCATTCATCAGTGCACGAATAGAAACATGCACAGTTTACAAAAATAACGTTCAGTTATGCATCTATTGGGAAGTTTTAAGTAAACCTTGGTAATGAAAGGCACATCTATTAATAAACCATGTAAGATAAAAGAAGGAGGATGTTTGGTCTTAATACAAGTTTATAATGAAAACAATAAAATAAATGATCTTAAAATAAGCAAGTAAACAAACAAAATCATCAAAAAATGAAGTAATTAAAAAGTAATCTTAGCATTTCCAAATTTTATACTAGCATGATAATTCTGAACACATAAAATTGGTGCAAATATTTTCCCTTTTATCAAGGAAGTAGAGGTATATCAATAAGTCAGTAGTTTTCATAAGAATCAGTAGTTGGAAAATATGGACTTGGTGACAGAAATGAAGCTGGAGATAGAATGATTGAATTTTGCACAATCAATG
>NW_006399831.1:973929-978752 GCF_000299155.1 Elephantulus edwardii | reverse complement strand
GTCTGACATACTTTGGACATGTTGTAAGGAGAGACAGGTCCTTGGAGAGGGACATCATGATTGGTAGGGTAGAGGGACAGTGCAGGAGGGGAAGGCCCTCTGTGAGGTGGATTGATTCAGTGACTGGGGTAATTGGGATGGGTGTGTCAGCGGCAGTGTGATTGGCACAGTATAGAGCAGAGTTTAGTGCTGTTGTACATAGGGTCGCTGTGAATCGCAAACGACTCAACGGCACATAACAACAACAACAGCAGTGTAAATTAAGAAAATGTGGTACCAAAAAAGGGTAGCAAACTTTTCTCTATTGTAAACAGAATCTATACTGTATATAATATGTGAGAAACACACACACATTTTGAAAGCATAAATGACTAGATACAAATATCAAGACACCTGAAGCAGATATACGCATACCAGTGATTATTGCTGTATTAGTCACAATAGCAAAGAGATGCAAGCAACTCAAGTGACCATCAACAAACAATTTGATAGAAAACTTGTGGAACATTGATAAAATGAAATATTATGCAACATTAAAAATCAATAACTCCTAATACATTACATGAAGGAAATTGGAGAACATTCTGCTGAGTGAAATTTCTCAGTCACAAAAAGACAAATAATGCATAACACCTCTTTTATAAGGCAGACAGGAGAAGGGGATTGGAAAGAGAATGGGAAAGCATGGGTAGAATAAAAAGGAAACCTAAAAAAAGATATCAAAATTTTAAAAGTGCCTCTCCTGTCCATCCCTTCTGCCATTACTTCTTCCTCTGGTTGTGAATGGTATGCCACACCCCTGAGCCAGTCCACTGGAGCTGAGTTCTTATCCCTATGGAGACACCAGTATAGGATAAAGATGTAAATAAAAGAGAAAATGTTCCTTGTTAACTGATAAGAAGACTCCAAAAAGTAAGCTACAAGATTAAAGTAATCCAAGTATAGAAACCAAATTCATTTTTTTAAAGAGATAGAAAAGGCAAGTGAAGTTTATCTGGAGAGGAAAGAGGTAACAAATAAGAAAAGCACTCCTGACAAACAAAAGTAAAGTGGGAGATAAAGCACTCCCTCATCTCAAAACCTACTACACAGTATAATAACCAAAAGTATGGTACTGGTACAATAATAGACATGTAGACCAATGGAACAGAATTAATAACCTAAAAATTAACCTATTTATCTGTGGTAAACAAGGAAACAAAGCCTATCAACTATGGAAAAGACAACCTTTTCAACAAATGGTGCTAGCAAAACTGGACTACTATCTCCAGAAATCCAGTGGGGATCTAAAAATATATGGTAATAGTGGGCATAGATCAATGGGGATTAAATTTACAAAGCACAATTATTAGAAATGATTGTATGCAACACAATGTGAATGAAAGATAGTGAGAAACACGACGTATACAAATTTTGTATGCACACCAATTAAAGTAATTTTTAAAATCCAGATTTAAAAGTGTATTGAAAATGATCAAAGAAGATTTGAGACTGTAAAAAACCTTGGTAATTCTGGTGTCATTACACATGTATTATGATTCTACAATCAACTGTATATTAAATAAGAATGTTTTATGTTTAAAAAGCATTTAATAAAGTATATGTTGATAGACATATTATGAAATATCTGATTAAGGTCTAGTTAGACATTAAAATAATTTTTACATAGTTATTCATTCCTAAGTTTACTACATCTTTCTAAATCTTCCCATACTACCAAATTGTGGAAGAAGTGCTCAATTTAAAGTACATAAAACAATAGTCAAGTTCTGGTAAAATTGTAAGAGTTGAGAATGAAATGTTGTATTTGACCTTACTTTGCTGTTGACCAGGCACGATAGAGACTATGAAGAAGAATTATAGATGCTCTGACAAAAAGCAGATGTCTTCCTGACTGAAGACTATCTCAAGGAATATATTTTCAGAAGGTAGATGTGGAAATAGGATAGGAATAATCTATGTCTAAATCTGAATCCTATATCTATAAAGAGAATTGGTGGTACTAGGAATATGTTAAATTTTGAGCTATTTATTGTTTTATCAGTAGATTGACTATACTATCCTCTCTATGGAAGACAGATGGTCATTTGCAGAAAGAAGAGATTACAGCCTTGGGAACACTATAGAGGATCATTGTAAGTCAGAAATTACCAGATGAAAGTAGGTTTGGGTAGGTTTTACTGCACATCTGTGGGAAACTTATTTAGCCCAAAGAAATTGTTGGCCTCATGAAAATTAATTGAAGTAATGAAATTTAACTGTTAAATCTATACTTGACATCTAATAACTATTCAATGCAAGGTTGTTGAGGCTGGTGGTGGTGGTTAAATTTCTGGTAGGGTTTTTATTGATCTTTCCTAAGATCATAAATTAAGTAATTACAGAATCGGAATGGATTAAGTTTCTAAGTACAGCGTGACAGAAAACAATTGGAACAGAATTCAGAATAAATAACAATAATAAGAAAAGGTGGAAAAATTTGTAGCAATCAAATTGACCAGTTGGAAGGAATTTAAAGTAGCCGTTGATTAATAAAAGGCATTACTACTTCTGATTCTATCAAAGAGATAAAATCTAATTGCAAACAACAGATAGAACATTTTAATGAAAAATAAATATAAAGGTGTGCATGTGGAGGAAAGATACATTTAAAATAAAATTTTATAGCAAATGACAACAAACCAGTTAATATATATAAATACACAATATAGAATATTTATTTGCATGTACTCTCAGAGCAGTAATTAATGAATAATAAAGTCATAGGCAACAATGGATGATCAAAAAAAGATAAAAGTAAATATTATGGAACTTTTCAACAAGTAAATATTAGAAGTTTCAAAAATGACTTACCAACTAACCAATAAAAATCAATCTTTGACAAAATTCTAAACCAGATTAGGTACCATATGCTTGGTGAACATTTCACTCACATGTTACTAATTACTAGGCATCAATATGAATTCAGATGGTACACATTATGCCAAAGTCATTGCACTCCTGGTTTTCATTGTGGCCATTAGGTTAGTAAGAAGAGAAGATGCAAAATATATATTCTTACTTGGGTGAAAAATTCTATTATCCTCTCAAATTTTTAAGAGTGATTTCTGACAATGGGCAAGAATAAACATACTGTTAGGGTTTCCCGCCACCCCACCTCCGGTTTAATAACTCCAGGTAGTTCTTGCTATAATCTCTTCACAATATTATCAACGAAGGTATATAAAAATACGTGTGTTTAACTGAAACAATTCAATTATAGAGGAGAATGCATAGAGGAGCACAAGAAAAATAGTCAAGAAAGGTAAATATTAATGCATAATCCTTTGATATCAGCAGTACTAAATATTCATTTATAAGCAGATACATAGGATGTATAAATAAATGAGTAAAATTAGCAGATACAGATAGATGAAAGGTTCTACACCTGTGAAGATGCATAGGTTTTGCAGATGACATTTGTATATTCACATTAACTATGCTGTAAAAGAATGAATCAAAAATAAGAATCTGTGGACCTCTCTCAAAACAAAACAACAAAAGTCCAAGCACCTAGATCCAAGCTGCCCTTCATAGTCTGATGTTAGAAATAGGAGCGGTGACTAACTTGTTTTGAATAGTAACTTACAAAATCATATAATGCATTTACTTCAAAATTTGAGATAATACATAATAGCTTTTGTTTTAAGTAGTATTATTTATTTTATATAAACAACCCCATTCTACAAGATATTCAATGAGGCATCATAGCTATGCTTTTAACTAAATTCTAGTTATCTATGTTTAACTTCTGTTAGCTTAGTGGCAAGCACCGCACTGTAATCCCAAAGTCACACAGTTTGAGGCCACCAGCTTCTCTACAGGAGAAGGATGGACAATCTTCTCTCATGTGATTAACTCTCTCTAAAAACCTGCTTGGCAGTCAGCTATGGATCAGTTCTGACTTGACAGTACAAAATAACAACCTGTAACTTTTCCTTTTTTTTGTCTATAATGTAAGTTATGAAAATTAAATTCTGTTCTATTTTTACAGCAAAGTTGATTTTAAAAATCTGCATTGCAATACTACATTTAGAATATTGTTTTTACGTGACTCATAACTTACCCTCCAACAGGTTTTCAGAGACTATAAATCACACAGTAGGAATTTGCAAATTTTCCTCCTGAACATTCATTTTGGGTTGGAAACACAACTCTATAAACTGAGTCAGTAGAGCTTCACATTTAGATTAGTCACCTAAAAGAATAACTTATATTACATTGTGTTGTTACCTACCATTCAACAGACTGTGACTCACAGTAATCCTATGAAAAACAAATATGTTTTGCTCTGTCCTGTTTTATCCTTACAACTTCCTACATGATCAAACACATTGTTAAGTCACTGTCTCAGTCCATCTTCAAAATATTCCTCACTTTTCTTTTAATGCCCTTTTTTCTGAGTTTGAAGTCTTTTTCCAAGAAATGATGACTTTTGATGACATACATAAAATAATTCTGAAAAAAAATAAAAAAATAAGTCTGAGGTTTTGTCATTTTTATCTTTACAGTGCATCCTGGTTATACTTCCTTCAAGATAGTTTTATATGTGCTTTTGGCAGTCTATGAAGGAAAAGACTTTTATTTATCTGGTGTTCCATGATTTGACAAATACACCTTAGTATTTGAACTCACTCAAAGTCAAATAAAAACCTGAATTTCAGAACCACCTCAGGAACAGGTTTGAGGCTTTGAACACTAATGAGTGAAGGCCAGATGAGTTGTGGGAGGATATCAAGGGTATCATCCAGGAAGAGTGCAAACGGTCATTACAAAGACAGAAG
>NW_006399831.1:970166-972064 GCF_000299155.1 Elephantulus edwardii | reverse complement strand
GACTCAACGGCAAATAACAACAACAACATTTGAACTCACAGCCCTGGTTTTTTAGCACTTTAAATAGATTTCTTGTCAGTTGAATTTCCAAGTGCAACTCATCTTTTGATTTCCCTACAACAGTTACCATTGAAGTTAATTGTAGATCTGAATAAAATAAAATCTTTGACATTTTCAATTTAAAATTTTTCTCCATCTGTAAAGATGTTGTCTATAGGTCCAGTGGTGAAGATTTTAATTTTCTTCTTGTATTTGAATCTTGTATTTCAGCTAACAGATGCTGCCATGGAAGTGCTCACCAAGTTGTGCCAAGAAATATGGAAAATGACCACTTGGCCAACTGATTGAAAGAGATCTATATTTGTTCCCTTTCCAAAGAAGGGTGACCCAGCAGATTGTGGAAACTACAGAACAATATCGTTGATTTCACATGCAATCAAGATTCTACTGAAGATTATCCAAAAACCACTGTAACAGCACATCAGTAGAGAACTGCCAGAAGTATAGTCTTGGTTTAGAAGGGGTGGTGGTACTAGGGATATTGTAGTTCATGTTAGATGGATCTTCGCTGAAAGCAGGAAATACCAGAAGAATGTTTACGTGTTTCATTGACTATGCAAAGGCGTTTCACTGTGTGGATCATAATAAACTGTGGCTGACTCTCAGAAGAATGGGAATCCCAGAACACTTGATCGTTCTAATATGAAACCTATACTTGGACCAAGAGGCAGTCATCAGAACAGAGCAAGGAAGCACTGCATGTTTCAAAATTGGGAAAGGTGTATACCAGGGATGTGTCTTTATTCAAACTTTTTCAACCTGTATGCAGACCGGATTATCTGAGAGGCTGGGCTCTAGGAGGAGAAATGTGGTGTCAGGATTGGTGGAAGACCTAGTAACAATCTGCGTTATGCAGATGACACAACCCTGCTTGCTGAAACTGAAGAGGAACTGAAATGCTTGCTGCAGAAAGTCAAGGACTGTAGCCTTCAGTATGGATTGAAGTTCAATGTCAAGAAGACAAAGATTCTCACCAATGACTAATTGGCTGCATCAGGTTGGATGGTGAAGAAATTGAGATTGTTAACAACTTTAGCTTGCTTGGCTCCTCGGTCAACACTCTTGGGACCAGCAGCCAAGAAATAAAAAAAAACATATTGCGATGGGAAAGTCTGCTTTTACGGACCTCTCTAAAGTACTCAAGAGCAATGGTGTCACTGTGGAGACTAAGGTGCAGCTGATATAGGCCACGGTCTTTGCAATCACTTGTAATGCATGAGAGAGTTGGACAATGACTAGGGAGGATAGGAGAATTGATGCCTTTGAGGTGTGGTGCTGGAGAAGAGTATTGAATATACCAGGGATTGCCATGAAAACAAACAAATTCATCCTGGAGAGAGTTAAACGAGGCCGCACCTTGGAAGCAAAGATTCTGAGGCTTCTTCTGACATATTCTGGACATGTTTTAAGGAGGGACATGTCCTTGGAGAGGGATGTCATGCTTGGGAGGATAGAGGGACAGTGGAAGAATGGAAGACCCTCTATGAGGAGGACTGATTTAGTGACTGGGGTAATCGGGATGAGTGTATCAGAGGTAGTGAGATTGGCACAGGATAGAGCAGGGTTTATGGCTTTTGTACATAGGGTCGCTATGAGTCACAAGCTACTCGACGGCAACAACAACTTGACATTTTAATGATAGTTTATAAAGAACTTGGAATTCCATTCTTCCATTGCTGCAAATTTTCCTCCTGCCCTGTCTCCTCCCTAGTTCACTTTTTTCCTTTGGAAATAAAGTTTTTTCATTGTTATATAGCTCCGCTCCCCAGACCATCTTATTAAGCAGCTCTTATTCTGCATGAATAAGACTCTAATCATGCCAATAATATCTAAACGTT
>NW_006399831.1:958834-970062 GCF_000299155.1 Elephantulus edwardii | reverse complement strand
CCCGCTTTTCTTAGTTTCCTCCCAACCTCCATGTAAGTCCTGTTTTATAACAGTAGTATTATGCAGTATTTGTTTTTTTGTGACTGAGATAATTTCATTCAGTGGAAATATACCCTAAAGAAACCAGAACTGCTATCCAAGCAGATACATGCAGACCCATGTTTATTTCTGCTTTGTTCAAATAGCAAAGAGTTGAAAACAACCCAAGTTGCCATAAAAAAATAAATTGATAAAGAAGCTATGGTTTATTCAAACAATTGAATATTATGCAACACTGAAAAACAAAGAACTCGCGACATATTATACAAAATAGGTGACAATGGATTTTCGTTTTCTTGATGTAGAACTAAAATTAATACAGAAAGTTATTGTCTCTGATCTCTTCAGTAAATGTTTTAAGTCTTCTTCCTTTTCAGCAAGTAAAGTCAATGTATAATTGTAGGTTGTTGATAAAAATTCCAATACCAAAAAACTCACTGTGGGCCACTCTTTTCATCTAATGGGAGAATGTTTTTGATGCACGCAGGAATTTTAATTTAAGAAGGTCTCATTCCTTTTTATTTTATTCATACAATAGAGGGCATGTTTAGAGATGTTTGCATGCCTACTTATGCCATTAGCTGTTGTTGTTGTCGTTATGTGCCGTCGAGTTGCTTGTGACTCATAGCGACCCTATGTACAACAGCCTGAAACTCTGTTCTGTCCTGTGCTAATAATACCATCTCTGATACACCCATTCCAATTGCCCCAGTCACTGAATCAATCCCCCTCATAGAGGGCCTTCCCCTCCTGTGCTGTCCCTCCACCCTACCAAACATGTTGTCCCTCTCCAAGGACCAGCCCCTCCTTACATGTCCAAAGTATGTTAGACGGAGCCTCAGAATCCTTGCCTCCAAGGAGCCACCTGGTTTGACCCTTTTCAGGATGAATGTGTTTGTTTACCTAGCGGTCCATGATACCCTCAATACTCTTCTCCAGCACCACAGCTTAAAGGCATCAATTCTCCTTCTATTCTCCCTGGTCATTGTCCAACTCTCTGACGCATAACAAGTGATTGCAAAGACCATGGCCTGTATCAGGTGCACCTTAGTCTCCAGAGATACACCATTGCTCTTAAGTACTCTGGAGAGGTCCCTAACAACAGACGTTCCCATCACAATACGTCTTTTAATCTCTTGGCTACTGGTGCTGAGAGTGTGGACTCTGGAACCAAACAAACTAAAGTTGTGAACAATCTTAATCTCTTCACATCCATCCTGATGCTGCCAATTGGCCTAGTGGTGAGAATCTTTGTCTTCTTGACATTGAGCCTCAATCCATACTGGAGGCTGCAGTCCTTGACCCTCTACAGCAAGCGCTTCAGGTCCTCCTCACTTTCCACATGCAGGGTTATGTCATCTGCATAATGTAGATTGTTGATAGATCTTCCACCAATCTTTACCCCACATTCCTTCTCATAGAGCCCAGCATCCTGGATGATCTGTTCTGCATACAGGTTGAAAAGTATGAAGACAGAACACATCCCGGGCACATGTCCTTCCCAATTTTGAACCATGCAGTGTTTCATTGCTCTGTTCTGACTACTGCCTCTTGGTCCAAGAATAGGTTTCTCATTAGCACCATCAAGTGTTCTGGGATTCCCATTCTTCTGAAAGTCAGCCACAGTTTGTTATGATTCACACAGTCAAACGCCTTTGCACAATCAATGAAACACAGATATACATTCCTCTGGTATTCCCTTTTACCAAGATCCATCTAACATTAGCTACCCCTAGTACCATTACCAGTCCTAGCCAGGACTTCTGGCAATTCTCTGCTGATGTGCTGTTCCAGTCGTTTTTGTATAATCTTTGGTAGAGTCTTGCTTGCAGGTGAAATTAATGAAATTGTTCAATAGTTTCCACAGTCTGTTGGGTCATCCTTCTTTGGAATGGCGACAAATATAGATCTCTTCTAGTCAGTTGGCCAAGTGGTAGCTGCATCTTCTAAATTTGCTGTTATTTTGTCTCCTAAGATCATCATAATTTTGGGTTTTACCATAGGTCTCTGATCCACTTTGAATTGATTTTCATGTAGGATGGGAGATGTGGATCTTGTATCAGTTTTCTTCAAGTAAATGTCCGGTTTTGCCAGCACCATTTTATAAAGAAATTATAGTTTCCTTACTTAATGAGTTGTGCTATGTTATCAAATATTACCTGATCATAAGCGGATGGATAAATTGATTTCTCAGTTCTTTATTCTATTCCATTGATATATGTATCTGTTTTTCTTCATTTTTTCCAACTTTTGTTTTCTAGTAAACCATTAACATTAACAAATCTTGACTGCATGTTTGGTTTGGTCAGTTTAACACTGAAAGACTTGGTTAATTATTTTTTCTTTGGCTTTAGCTTTAGGAGCCTATGTTTGGATCTTAGGTGTGTTAACAGGTATTTTTTGATGCATATGGATAGTATCTTATCACTCACAACATTGTACTTCAGATGTTGTTGTTGTTGTTATGTGCCGTCGAGTCATTTGCGACTCATAGCGTACTTCAGATAGAACTTGAAATTATCTTTTTAACTATGAAATGTAACACCCTTCTTCTTCTCTTTTACATTGCTAGTATAGTATACCATGTGATTGAATCAAATAGCCAAAGTTAGTCTATCTCATCTCTCTAATAACTAGAATATCAATATTAATACATTCCATTTTCTTTTTCTTAACAACATTATGTTTTCCAACATTCATGGTTCATACATTCCATGTTCAAATTATTATAGGATGTTTGCTGCTTTTTTTCCTTCTTGTGATTGACATCTAATCTAGGCTCTACCTCTAATACTGTATCTCTTTTCCTTTACTATTCCTAGAGTATTTTCAGAGTGTTACTACTTAAAAAGTAGATAGCCAATACTACTTCCTAAAACCTGTCCACCATGTGTGATACTTATGACATTTGACATAACAGTGGCATAGTTTTCAGCATCACAACAACCTAAAAGTTACCTCAGTACAACAAACTGACAGAAAAATACTGTACTTATTAAAACAATGAAATCCCCCCTAAAAAACCCTGACAATTTAGTGTTGTAACTCTAATAGCAAATCAGATATGTGAATACTATGTTACCTGGTCCAGCAGAATCTTAAAAAGATGTGTACTTAAATAAGAGGTCTCCAGCCACGAAATGACTGCCGATCAAAAAAGGCCTAACTTCCATGTCTTAGCTGCTTTAAATAAGAAGCCCTCAGTTACCAAATGAGTGTTGATCAAAAAGCCTCACATTCCAGGTACCGTCTGCTTTAAATAAGAGGCCTCCATCCATCAAATGATTGTGATCAAGAAGTTGGGACTGCTGAATGTAAAAGTTGGAGACAATGAGAAAAGAATGGTAACTGGAAATTATGGGTTTTGGTGACAGAAATTAGGCTGGAAATAGAATTATCAAAGTTTATATGATTAAATATTTAGTGACCCTAAATATATTTGCTTGTGGGTTTTTTTGGTTTTTTGTTTGTTTTTTTTAAAGAACAAATGAAGGGAACTTTACTCATGGAACTCACCTGATGGAACACATAGGAATCAGATTGACTATATCTATATTGACTATATTAACAATTATTGGAGAAGTTCCATATCACCAGTTAAAAGTAGACCAGAGGTGGACTGTGGGACAAATAATCAATTACTCATTTGCAAGTTCAAATTGAGGTGGAAGAAAATGAAGACAAATCCATGAGAACCAAAATATGATATTGTGTCTATGCCCCCTAAATTTCAAAATCAACTTATAAATTTGAAACATTAAATACCAATGATCAAAGACAAGATGAGGTGTGGGATGGTATCAATGATTTGTCATCCTTGCTCTCAAGAGAGCAACATGACATTACAGAGACAGAGGAAAAATAAAAAGTCAAAATGGATGTCAAAAGAGACTCTGAAAATTGCAATAAAGCATCAAAAAGCCAAAGCAAAGGGTAAAGATGCTGAAGCCAAAGATCTGAACAGAAGATTTCAAAGGCTGTTTGAGATGACAAAGCAAAGAAATGTGTACAAAGTTGGAATTGTAGAATATAAAGGGAAGAACTCTGCATTTCTCAAGCTGAGATAATAAGAAAACAAATTTAAGCCTCAAGTTGTAATATGGAAGGATGCTATGGGCAATACGTTGAATAATCCAAAAGGTAGAAGGGGTGTAGGAGATAGAGGGAATACACAGGGTCACTGTACAAAAAGAATTGACTCTCACTGAAAAATTTCAGAAAATACCATATAAACAAGAGGTAAGAGTATGACAGTAAAATGTGAAGCGTCACTGGAAGGTAATGGCAAATATAAGGTGCTAGGAATGGATGGGATACTGCTTGACTTGCCTCAACTAACAGATGCACACCTGTCTATTCCAGGAAATTTGGAGAATAGATAAGTATGTGGCCATCTTTCTGAAAGAGATTATAATTGTTATCATTTCCAATAAAAGTGATTTCACAGAATGTGGAAACAATCTAACAATATAATTAACATCATATGCAAGAAAACCACCAACTTCTCATATGCAAGTTCAAGATGAAGCTGAGGAAAATTAAACTGAATCCACGGGAACCAAAATATAACTTTTATTCTATCCCACCTGAATTTCAGAACCATCTCAAGAACAATTTGAGGCCTTGACCACTAATGAGCGAAGACCAGATGAGCTGTGGGAGGATATCAAGGGTATCATCCAAGAAGAGTGCAAACATTCATTACAAAGACAGAAGAGGTAGAAAATACCAAAATGGATGTCAGAAGAAACTCTGAATATTGCACTGGAGCACAGAGAAGCCAAAGCACAAAGAAGGGCTGAACAGAGGATTTCAAAAGGCAGTGCGGGATAATAAAGTAAAATATTACAATGAAATGTGCAAGGAGCTGGAGTCAGAAAACCAAGGTGCCAGGAAGTGAAACACCTAGGTGAGGAGGAAAGCTGGAATCTGAGTGAATGTAAGCCTGTAACTCCACTTCCATTGTTACCAGCCTGTGCCCAGAGCATCACTCATGACATGCACCAAGAGCAATGCTGGAACTTAAGTGAGGTATTAGGTGGGTGGCCACTGCTGTTTGGCTGAATCACGTGAGACCCCTTAAGCTCAATCAGAAGGGAGTGAGACAACTGGAGATAGTTCCTGAAAGGAAAACCAAGGTTTGCTGATTTTCCACTCATGTCTCTGAGCTCCACCTTGACTTTCCTCACATCCAGTCCATCAACTTCCTTTAGCCCAGAGCACCTTGTGCAACCCTCGCTGTGGCAGCTGTTTGACAGAGGAGGCAGTTTTCACAGACCTTTTCTCTATTAAATTGAAAGAAAACCAGGCAGGCTAGCTGTCCCACTAGTTTCTGGAGCAGTGACTTTAGATCAAGAACCTGCTATCACCTCAGATATGGAAAACTCTACCACAGTAATATCACATAGGAAACAGGCTACCTTACCCCCTACAAAAGCCCAAAGCAAGATGTCACCCTTAAGAAGTGACACAGTACCAATGGATTTCATGAAGTCAGAAAATCTGATGAAATGTTCTGACACAGAATTTAAAAGAACAATGACTGAATATTTTCGATGGGTGAAAGACAAATTTGAAGAATTAAAGGACACCATAAGCAAAAACCAGGAAGAGCTTAAAAAAGCAATAAAAAATGAAGAAAAAAACCAAATGAGGCATTAGAGGCTCTGGAAAAAGCAAGAAACCACAATCCAAAATATGAGGACCAATGTTTCAGATGCTGTCAACATGATGGAGGGTCACATGAACAGGGTTGAAGAGATAGAACACAGAACCAGATAAATAGAAGATAGAATTGTCACCACTGATCTATCAGAACAAAAACCAGAAAAAGTAAGGAAAAAGAAGAAAACTTAACAATAATGTGGGACACCATCAAGAGAAATAACATGTGTGTCATCAGAATCCCAGAAGAGGAAGAAGCAAGTAAAGGAACCAAAAAAGTTGTGGAAGAATTATTAGAAGAAAATCCCCTAGGCATAATGAAGAATGAGAGAAAATATATTCAAGAAGCTGACAGAACACCATATAGAAGAGACCCCAAAAGGAAAACAAAAAATAAAAACAACAAAGCATATCAATCATAGTCAGATTTGCCAGAACTAAAGATAAGGAGAGAATTCTGAAAGCAGTGAGGGAGGAAGGGGAAAGTAACGTATAAGGGAGAGCAAATAAGATTAAGTGCCAATTTCTCAGCTGAAAGCATGTTAGCAAAAAGACAATGGAATGACATATATAGAGCACTTAAAAAATGCAACTGTCAACCAAGAATACTGTACCCAGAAAAACTGTCCATCAAATATGAAGGAGAGAGAAGGGTATTCCCAGAAAAACAGAACCTAAGGAAATTTGTAAAAACAAGACCAGCATTGCAGGAAACACTGAGAGATGTCATTCTTACAGAGGTGCCACGGAAAGCAGGACTGAACAGAGTACTCAAAAAATGAAAGCAACTAAACCTTGCCTCTGAATAATCATACTGAATGCAAACGGTTTAAATATACCACTGAAGAAAAAAGAGTAGCAGATTAGATAAAAAGCAAAAATAAAAACACAAACCTAAAAAAACCCAAAATCCATCAAGATGTATCTACAAGAGATACACCTGAAAAAAGAAGATAAAAAAGGCTGAAAATATAAGGGTGGGGAAAATATACCAAGCAAATGGCAACCGAAAAAAGCAGGAATGGTGATAGTAATTTCTGTTAAAATAGATTTCAGTGCAAAAACCATCTTAAAGGACAAAGAAAGTCACTACATAATGATTAAGGGGTCAATAGAACAAGAATATATAACAATAAGAAATATCTATGTACCAAATTAAAGACCTGCAATATATATAAAACAAACATTAACAAAAATGAAAAAGGAAATAAACAACAATACTATAGTAGGTGGAGACTTCAAAACAACACCCTCAATAAAAGGTAGAATGTCCAGAAAGAAACTCAACAAAAATAATTAAGAATTAAACCACAAAATAAAACAATTTGATCCCATAGATCTTTATAAGCTAATGCACCCCTCGGCCCAAAAATATATATATCACATTATACCTTCTATTCCAATGTGCATGGAACGTTTTACAGAATAGATCACATCTTAGGCCATAAGGCAAGAATTTAAAAAAAAATAGAAATATTAAAAAAGATCTTCTCAGATCACAATGGTATACAATTAGAAATTAATAATAAGAGGATAAAGGACAAAAATACCATACATTTGGAAGTTGAACAACACCTTACTTAAACATGAGTAGGTACTAGAAAAAATAAAAGTAAAATATTTCTTGAGACAAATAACAATGACAACTCAACTTACCAAAACCTCAGGGAAACAGCCAAAGCAGTACTCAGGGGTAAATTTATAGCCATAAGCAAACATACAAAAAGGCAGAAAAATAAATGACCATTGAACCTCTAACACAACATCTCTGACAATTTGAAAAAGAACAGAGAGAAAACCCGACTCTCTCTAAAAAATTTGAAATTATAAAAATTAGAGCAGAAAGAAATGAAATAAAAAACAGGAAAAATTGAAGGCATCAACAAAACTAGGAGTAGCTTCTTTGAAAATCTCAATAAAATCAATGAAACACTACAAAACTTACAAAGGCAAAGACACAAATAATCCAAATAAGGGATGAAACTGACAATGTCACAATGGAACCAATTAAAAGAAAAAGGTTAACAATTTAATATTATGAAAAATTATAATAAAATATAAAACCCTAGAGGAAATGGACACATACTTAGAAAATCACAAGCTACCTAAACTTACACTAATCAAAATTAAATACATGAACAGTCCCATTACAAAAGAAAAAATTTAAAAGGTATTAAAATAACTTCCAGTAAAAACAAAACAAAACAAAATAAAAACCACCCTGAGTCAGATGGTTTTACAAGTGAATTTTATCAAACATTCAGAGAATAACTGTCACCAATTCTGCATAAAATATTTCAGAAAATAAAAAAAGTTTTAAAAAAGTTTGAATTCTCCTAAAATAATTCTACAAAGCAAAGATATCCTTGATACCAAAACCAGGTAAAGATACCACCAAAACAAAATAAATAAATAAAATAAAATATAAACCCTATGGGCCAATATCTCTCAAGAACATAGATGCAAAAATCCTGAATAAAATCCTGACCATAGAATCCAGTGTACATTAAAAAAAATCACCATAATCAAGAGGGATTCATAACAGGAATGCAAAGATGATTCAACATAAGAAAAAATATCAGTGTAATTCAATACATTAACAAAGCAAAGAATGACAACCACATGATTCTATCAATTGATGCAGAAAAGTCCTTTGACAAAATCCAACATCCTTTTCTGATTAAAACACTCAACAAAATAGAATTAGAGGGGAATTTCCTCAACATAGTTAAAAGTGTATACACAAACAGAGAGCCAATATTGTTCTCAATGGAGAGAGATTAAAGGCATTCCCCTTGAGAACAGGAACTAGGTAAGGATGACCACTATCACCTCTCATATTCAATATGGTATTGGAAGTCTTCTTGGTAGCAAAAAGGCAAGAGAAGTAAATAAGAGGTATCCAAATTGACAAAGAGAACATAAAATTGTCACTATACGCAGACAATATCATAGTGTAAATAGAAAACCTTAAAGACTCAGCAAGAAAACTACTAGACATAGTTGACCAATTCAGCAAATTGGCAGGATAGAAGATCAACATACAAAAATCAACTGGATTTCTCTACAGTGACAAAGAGATAACAGAACTGGAGCTGCGAAAAACAATACCCTTCACAATAGCTAAACACAAGATTAAATACTTGAGAGTAAATCTAAGCACAAAGGATCTATTCAAAGAAAATGACAAAACATTACTACAAGAAACAAAAAGAGAACTGGAGAAATGGAAGAATATCCTTTGCTCACAGATAGGAAGACTCAATATTATGAAAATGACAATACTACCCAAGGCCAATTACATGTTCAGTGCAACCCCAATACAAATACCAATTTCATTCTTCAACGGGATGGAAAAGGCAATCTCCTATTTCGTTTGGAATGGAAAGAGGCCACAGAAAAGCAAAGCATTCCTTAAAAAGAGAAACAAGGTAGGAGGCATCTCACTCTCTGATTTCAAATCCTACTACAGTGGTGTGCTGGTCAAGACAGTGTGGAACTGGTACAATGACAGACACAAAGAACCCAGAAACCCAGAAACCAGCCCTCTACTATGGTCAACTGATTTTTGACAAGAAGATGAAATCAGCTAAGTGGGGAAACAGCAAATTTTTTTAATAAATGTGTTGGCAAAATTGGAAAACCATCTGCAGAAAACTCAAACAAGACACACATCTCACACCACAAACAAAGAATTCATGAAATATTATTCAAAATGGATGACCCTGGAGGACATTATGCTGAGTGAAATAGCTCAGTCACAAAAGGACAAATACTGAATAATTCCACTGTGGTAAAATAGGACTAATATCAGGTTTGAGGGGAGACTGAGAAAGAAGGGATAAATAATGTAAACTACATTGAAACAGATGAGGAAGAGAACTGTTCAAAAGTGTCATATGATTGGGTATTATTATTATTATGACAGGAATGCAGAATGAAGGCTGCATAGCGGAATGCACTTGGAGGAGAGATTATGTAACAATGAAAGATTTTTCTTTTACTTTTCAAAGATCGGATTGGGGGGGAGGGGTGTGTAGGGAGTAAAATACAATAAGGAATCAATGGGGGAAAACTGTACCCATTATTTAATGAAAAGCCAATGTGCTTTGTAAATGTTCACTCAACAATAAAAGTCTTTAAAATAATATAAATGGTGACTTGACACATGCACCTCACTTGAAGGCTGCCTGGGAATCAGATAGACTCCATCTGTGGAGGAAATTGTCCAAAAATAATTATGGAGCTCTAATCAGTCAAATAGAGGGAGCTACATTGGCTTAGTGACAGAAAATTATGCTACCAAGCCAAAGGTGGATTATTTTAATCTGCAGCCCTCAGGCCGGGTTCAAACTGTTTTCCTGTCAAACATTCTTCTAGGTGATATAGCACTGGTCTGTGCATTGCTATGCAGAGGAAACTCGTGGTTGCTGTGATGCTGAATACTGGGACACTTATGTGCCAAAAGTGGTAATGGTTACCCATGGTGGACAGTATTTACTGGAGCTTCCTGACTAAAATTAGCCTGGAAGCAGGAGTGACATCCACTTCCGAAATGGCTTACCTCCAGAAACTCTATGAATGAACAGTGCTCAGGCCTTTCTACGACTCAACGGCACCTAACAACAACAACAACAATCAGTCAAAACCAGTTCAGGTGCTAACCATGGAAAACACCATCAGCTATTTATTCATATGCTCAAAGCGAGGCTGAATAAAATAAAAACAAATGCACAAAAACAAAACACCAAAACCAAAATGTAACCTTGAGTCTTGCCCGAGAGAATATAAATACCATCTTAAGCCTAGAGTTGAGGCATTGAACACAAGATAACTTGTAGGGTGGATATCATCTGTGAAGAGAGTAAAAAGACAAAGATAAAGGAGAAAGAAAAAATAAAAATAAATGTCAGAAGAGACTCTAAAAATTAGACAAGTGGTTAGAAGCCAAAATAAAAGTAAAAGATGCTGAAGCAAAAGAATTAAACAGAAGATTTTTAAAAGATAGAAAAGACAAAGGAAAATATTATAAAGGAATGTATGGAAAGCTGGGATGGAGAATTAAAAGAACTCACTCTCATTTCTCAAACCAAAAGAACTAAAAAACAGATGATAGATGTTAAAATAAATATTGATGCTTTGAAGTTACAGTTTTGGAGAAGAATACTGAATAACCCATGGACTGCCAAAAGAATGAACAGATATGTCTAGGGAAAAGTGCAAGTCAGAATGCTTCTTTAAGGCTAAGATAGTGAGGCTTAGTCTCCCATACTTTGGGCATGGTTTTAGGACAGACTGTTCCTAGGAAACGGACATCATGCTTTGAAAGACGGAAAGCCAGCAAAAGAGAGGAAGATCGCCGGTGAAAAATTAGCTCAGTGACTGCAGCCGTGAGATCAAGTGTAGGATATGACAGTGTTTAAGTCTGTTTTTTATAGGCTTGTTATGATTCATATTCCACTTAATATCACCTAACAACAACAAAAATATGTCTATGTGTTACATACATAGACATACACCACAAC
>NW_006399831.1:947247-958734 GCF_000299155.1 Elephantulus edwardii | reverse complement strand
GTGTACACACACATACTATAAGTGAAGCTCTGGTGCCGTAGTGGTAAAGAAGTGCAGTGTCAATCCAAATGAACATGATTAAAGTCTATTAGAGGCACCGTGGGACAAATATGGGCAGTCTCTTGTGCAATTAAATGCTTCTGAAAACCTGTTGGAGGGCTTATTGTGAGTTGCTTCAGACCTGATGTGCTGTGTACTCCCAAAGGCATGTGGTTCAAATCCACAAGCTGTTCTGTAGTAGAAAAATGGGCACTCTCCTTCCATGCCTCTGGGAAAGCCAATGGAGGATAAGCTATGGATTCATTTCACCTCCACCGTACACAACAATATTTATGATATGATATTTATTGTATTATATTCATTATATAATATTACATTATATTTCATTTTATTTATTATATTATACTATATTAGAGAGATAGAGGGGAGAGGAGAGAAAACAAAGGAGAGAGGAGACAGAGACAGACAGACAAACAGCAATAGAGACAGAGGAACTGTATCTAGGCAGAAGGGCTTTTTATTTGGTTGGTGGTTGTTGGTTCTAAAATGAAAGGCAATTTTCTAATCTAAGTCTATTGGAAACAAGAATACCATATAATTTCTTTATTCATCCTGGTTTTCTGCTTGCTTTCTCTTGCCCGTTTTCATTAATGAATCAGGTGCAGTGTTTATGCCTGACAAACATTGTAGTTAGTTCATATTAAAAATAGGAATTTTAGTATTTAGAAAAGAAATAATATATGATTAGTTTCATATACATTCAAATTTTTAATCACATTTTTTCCAAACTTCTTACTTACATTAGA
Organism: Elephantulus edwardii; assembly: GCF_000299155.1. Lineage (NCBI taxonomy): Eukaryota > Metazoa > Chordata > Mammalia > Macroscelidea > Macroscelididae > Elephantulus > Elephantulus edwardii. The sequence goes on along the minus strand of NW_006399831.1, from coordinate 957,928 downwards.
ATAAATAGAACGTTCTTTCTGACTTCTTGTTTTACTAGAGGCAAATTGTCATGAAACCTCTAATTATGCCAAGACTTCATTAAAGTTTTAAGTCATGACCATTTATTATGTTTTATGATAATTTAATGTAATTTATGGAGAGAATTAAATTAATGTGTTTAATAACACCTTTAACCTTCTTTGAGTTAGTTCTGCATGATAAACAATATAATAACTATATTTAAATGCATGCTTTAATTGGCCACCATGCTCATTGTTCTGTAGAGTAATAAATTGAGGAAGCAATTTCTATTATTTGTCTTGTGTACTCTACAATTATCGTTTCAACATGTTTGAAAAGGAATATTAATACAGACTTAAATTAGCTTAGCATTGCTACATCAAATTAATTATAAAATACCTAATCACAAAGACCTCTGTTAGCCATAACACCTTTAATCCAACCCCAGATCTCTCATGGGAACACAGTATGGAACAAATAATTTAAGCATGTTCTCTCACTGAATATCAGATCATGAAATGCATAAGATGTAATACTACAAACTAAAAAAAAAAATCCATAGTAGGTGATTGTTGGATATGTTTTCTTGGAAATTTGACAATCTTTCCTACTCAAAAGAGGTTAACAGACTTTGGAATTAAGACAGAAGCAAGTTAACAAAAGCTCTATTTTTTAATATCATTTTTTATTGGGAAAAACATATTGGGGGTACAAGGAGGTGAGGGTTGGGGGCAGAACGGTGAGGATGGGCCAGGATGCAGTTGCAGAGCTGCACAGTTTGGTCGGTGGGGGGAGCAGTGAAAAAAGCTGTATTTTTAACAGCCTAAATAAAGATTAAAGCATCAATGTAAGAATTTCTACCATCAGCTGTAGGGCCTGACACAGACAAGTAAATACAAACATAAGAAGGTCATCAGTCTACTTCTTAATGGAGTTTAGACATTCAGGAGGCAGAGGGGGGCGTGGCCACTGAAAATAAGAATCATCAAATAGTCACTGAGATGCAATTAGATAAAGAAAAGTCGTATACGTACAGTACATATCTAAAGAATGTGGAAATATTCTTCCAGGAAGAAAAAAAAAGAACAGGAAGTACAAAATAAAATACAGTCAACCCCTTTGTTTGTTCACTCACTCACTTCCGTTTAGCCAGGTCAGACTCATAGAGACACTCCATTAAGATATCTGAGATACAAAGTGCAAGAGGAGGATTTCTCATCTTTCTTTCTCAGAGCCATTGGCAGATTTGAACCTCCAGAGTCCAGCAGCCTGAGTTAGCATCACAATTCACTTCACACTATGCTGTCAGAGCACCCTTTCCTAGAGTTTTAAATATCCAATTTATACCCAACTTGTAATTACAAAGCCTACTCTACTAAGCATTCAAGGTACACACTATGATTCATAATAACAAATGGGCATTACTTTGTGACAATAATAACAATAACAATAATAATCCCACTATTATTCTTGTATGACAGTCCACAGGGAGTTGGACAGTTAGCCCAAAGATGACATCTCTTTGGCTGTTTGAATCCATGAGTGGCTCTATGAGGATTGGAAGAAGACTCCTTAACAACCTGCATTATGCAGATAAAACAACCTTGCTTGCTGAAACTGAGGAGGACCTGAAGCATTTTATGCAGAAGGTCAAGGACTGTAGTCTTTAATATGAATTGAAGCTCAACATTAACAAGATAGAGGTTCTCACTGCTGGGCTAATTGGCATCATCATGTCGGATGGAGAAGAGATTGAGGTTGTTAACAATTTCAGCTTTCTCATCTCCACAATCAAAATTCTTAGAACCAGCTGTCAGGAAATCAAAAGGCAAATTATATTGGGGAAGCCTGCCATCAGGTATCTCTCCAGACTGCTGAAGAGCAAAGATGTCAGTCTAGAGACTAAGGTGCACCTGATACAGGTTATGGTCCTGTCAATTACTTGATATGCATGAGAAATCTGGACATAACTAAGAATGACAAGAAGAATTGAGTTGTGGTGATGGAGAAGAGTGTGAACATATCATATACTACCAAGAGAACGAACAAGTCTGTCTCAGAGAAGTTCAAATCAAGCTTCTCCTTTGAGGCAAGAATTTTGAAACTCCATCTCACATACTTTGGACACCTGACCAGTACGGACCAGTACTTGGAGAAAGATCATGCTTGGAAGGGGGGGGGACAGCACAAGAGAGGAAGTAGGTGTGTTGGAGACAGTGAGACTGGCTCAGGATAGTGCAGAGTTCAAAGCTATTGTATGTAGGATCTCTATGAGTCACTATGAAAATAATAACTTATAGATGAAATAGAATCTACAAGGTACTAAGTTCATTTTGTTAAGTTGAAATCTAGAGTGTAAAACATATAAGTTGAGAAGTAATAACAAATAGGTAAAGTTCAATGTTCTTAATACTGGTTTTCAGTCTATAGGAATTATGACTGAAACCATTATTATTTCCTTGCAAAGGACTTAGAATGTTTACTCCAGAAGTTCTCAGACTTGAGTTTTTTACATAAAACTCAAAATCACATAGAAAGAGAAGCAGTACAGCTTTAAGTAACTTACTCTCATTGACGCTAATTCAAAGCTGATTCCTAGCTAACTGGTTTTCAAATTCTCTAAAGTGTACAGGATGAGATTGGCCATCTTATTCTCATGTATTAGCTGGTGAAATTGAGCCACTTTTCTTTGGATAGGCCTTACTCTTGATGTAATTAGAACTCCCTAGTTTTAAGTATTTTTTAATAACATTTTTAATTTATATTTGTTTACTTACAAAGTTTATATACAGTTTTTAGCACTTGATCTTTCCCATTTCCTTTCATCACCCTGCCCTCTACCATTGAAATTTGGTATCTATATTTTTAGAACATGAACTTATAATAAATACATAACATTATGATCTCATATATACTTGGCTAACATTATAACCATTGTTCTGATTTTCAGTTGTTATTGGACAAAAAATCCCCTGTTTGTTTGATAGACATTTTTTTCCAGTAGTACACAGACCACATATCTATTCAAATTAGAATAAATATATGTTATATTACTGTGATTTTTTTAATTGATATTTTAAAGAAAGTTTATAGTGTTGGGTTTCCAATTGTTCATTGTTTAACATTTTCCTCCCTGACCCCCTTCCCACCAGATCACCTTTTTCTTTGTGAAAAAAGTTATTTCATTGTTATACAGTCCCCCACTCCCACCCAAGATGATTTTATTATGCAACTTTTATTCTGTACTTTTCTCATGTCAATAATAGCTAATCATATATTCTTTTTATACATTTCTCTCCCTCGTTTGTTTCAATGCTGTGCAGATTATTTATTCCCTTTTTTTCCTAGTTTCCTCCCAGGCCCCATGTCAGTCCTGTTTTAAAACAATGACATTATGCCATATTTGTCTTTTTGTGGTTAAGATATTTCACTCAGCATAATGTTCTCCAGCGTTACCCATTTTGTATAATATTTCATTAGGTCCTTGTTTTTAAATATGGCATAGTATTCCATAGTGTGAATATAGGCACTTTGATTGTTTTCAACTCTTTGCTATTGTGAACAAAGCCATAATAAACATGGATGTGCATATATCTGCTTACGTGGCAATTACGGGTTTTTTAGGGTATATTCCCAGTAGTGGAATTGCTGGGTCAAATGAAACTTCTAATTTTTTGAGAAAGTGCCATATTACCTTCCATAGCAGTTGCACCATTTTACAATCTCACCAATGGTGAATAAGAATTCCAGTTTCTCCACAACCTCATCAACATTTGTTGTTTGCTGTTCTATTAAATTTTGCTATTTTTACTGGGACGAGATGATATTTCATAGTTGTTTTGATTTGCATCTCTCTTTGAGCTACAGATTTTGGACATTTCTTCATGTGTTTGTTCTCCATCTGAATGTCTCCTTTGGGGAAGTGTCTGTTTAGATCCTATGCCCATTTTTCATCCGGGTTGTTTACTTTTATCTTGTTGTGGTGCTCGGGTATTTTATAAATTCTAGGTATAAGTCCCTTGTCTCACATGTCATTACTAAATATTTCTCCCAATTGTGTGGCCTACCATTTTACCCTGTTGGAGAAGTTTTTGGATGTGCGTAGGGATTTGATTCTTAGAAGGTCCCATTCAACTATTTTATCGTTTCCTGGTGGTAGGTTTTTCCAGGATGCTTGGGAAACTGTTTATGTTATGTTCTAGGGTTCTTCCAACCTTTTCTGTAATAAAGTTTATAGTCCTTGGTTTCAGTCCTATGTCCTTGATCCGCTTTGAGTTGGTTTTTGTGTATGGAGTGAGGTGTGGATCTTGCTTGAGTTTTCTGCAGATGATTTTCAAATTTGGCCAACAACATCTGTTATAAAAGCTGTCACTTCCCCACACAATTAATTTTGTCTTCTTGTCAAAAATTAGTTGGCCGTAGGTAGATGGGCTGATTTCTGGGTTCTCAATTCTATTCCATTGATCTATGTGTCTGTCATTGTACTAGTTCCACACTGTCTTGACCACCACAGCACTGTAATAGGATTTGAAATCAGAGAGTGAGATGCTTTCTACCTTGTTTCTCTTTTTAAGGAGTGCTTTGCTTATTTAGGACCTCTTTCCATTCCAAATGAAATTGGGCATTGTCGTTTCCATCTTGTTGAAGAATGGGATTGGTATTTGTATTGGGATTGCATTGAACATATAAATTGGCTTTGGTAGTCTTGTCATTTTCATAATACTGAGTCTTCTTATCTATGAGCAAGGGATATTCTTCCACTTCTCCAGGTCTCTTTTTGTTTCTTATAATGCTTTTTTTGTAATTTTCTTTGAATAGATCTTTGTGCTTCTGGTTACATTTACTCCCGAGTATTTAATCTTATGATTAGATATTGTGAAGGGTATTGTTTTTCTCAGCTCTAGTTCTGTTATCTGTTTGTCACTGTAAAGAAATCCAATTGATTTTTGTATGTTGATCTTGTACCCTGCCACTTTGCTGAATTGGTCAACTACGTCCAATAGTTTTCTTGCTGAGTCTTTAGGGTTTTCTAACTAAACTATCATGTCATCTGCATAGAGAGGTAATTTTATGTATATTCAAAAGAATATTTTAGTTGACCTCTGATGAAATCATAAAAAGTTAACATTGTGCCTAATTTATAATCAATTTTCCTCACTTAGACTTTTGAAAATTTTCAGTTTATATCACATTATTATTACCAGCTTAGTGACATCAAAATGATCTCTGTAACACTTTGAATCCCACTTCAAAACTGTTTTTATTTTAATCCCATTTTAAATTTAACATATCTATGTGAGCTTTTTATAATCATAAATTAGACTCTTTGAAATAAGTGTTTCATGAGATTTTTTTATAAGTAACCAAATGTATCTGATTTCCTTTGGAAAAACAATTCATGTTATAATATGGCATTCTGGAATTGAACATAATTAGTTACCTTATTCAACAGTGCCTACTTGGGAGAAAGAGAAAAAAATATCTCTTACAATTTGTTGCCTCAGATATCCATTGTAGGGTTAGTAATGAGTTGATTATGGGGGGCTGTAGGTAAGTGACTGGGTGAATTTTCTTACATTCATCATTGTTGGGTTGCTGTGTACCATCGAAGTGGAACTGATGGATAGTCAGCTCTCTGGTGGGTTTGCAAAGGCAGTTTATTTCACAGAAGGAGATTGCCGTATTTCTCCCACAGAGCTGGTGAAGTTAAATCTTCAGGATTACAACTCAGCTTCTTGTCACTAGGCCACCAGAACTTCCTTACCATTCATTTTTATTTTAATGTACTTTGAAGGTAGTATTAAAAATATGTTTGTTAGCAGATTTTAATTATTATGTAATTACTCATTAACAGTAAGAAGATTTAATACCAATAATTGTCAAAAACTAATCTAAACATTGTAGAGATTATAATCTATTCTCCCAGGATCTTGGTTTCAAAAAGCTAAGTTTGCTTTGTAATTTCGTAAAGTGCCTTTATCTCTTATAAAATATTTGCTGCTGCTGCTGTTGTTGTTGTTATGTGCCATCTAGTCGCTTGTGACTCATAGTGACCCTATGTACAACAGCCCTAAACTCTGCTCTGTCCTGTGCCAATCGCACCATCTTCGATAAACCCATCCCAATTGCCCCAGTCACTGAATCAATCCACCTCACAGAGGGTCTTCCCCTCCTGAGCTGTCGCTCTACCCTCCCAAGCATGATGTCCTTCTCCAAGGACCTGTCCTTCCTTACAACATGTCAAAAGTATGTTAGACGAAGCCTCAGAATTCTTGCCTCCAAGGAGCCGCCCAGTTTTACCCTTTCCAGGATGAATCTCTTTCCCTAGCAGTCCATGGTACCCTCAATACTCTTCTCCAGCACCACAACTCAAAGGCATCAATTCTCCTTCTATCCTCCCTAGTCATTGTCCAACTCTCTGACACATAGCAAGTGATTGCAAAGACCATGGCCTGTTTCAAACGCACCTTAGTCTCCAGAGAGACACCATTGCTCTTCAATACTTTGGACAGGTCCCTAACATCAGACTTTCCCATTGCAATATGTCTTTTAATCTCCTGGCTACTGGTGCCAAGAGTATTGACGGTGGAGCCAAGCAAAATAAAGTTGTGATCAATCTCTTCACTATCCATCCTGATGCTGCTAATTGGCCCAGTGGTGAGAATCTTTGTCTTCTTGACATTGAGCATAAATCCATAATGGAGGCTGCAGTCCTTGACCCTCTACAGCAAGCACTTCAGGTCCTCCTCACTTTCTGTAAGCAGGGTTGTGTCATCTGCATATCACAGATTGTTGATAGATCTTCCACCAATCTTGGTCCCACATTTCTCCTCATAGAGCCCAGCCTCCCGGACAATCTGCTCTGCATACAGGATGAAAAGGTATGGAGACAGGATACATCCCTGGCGTACGCCCTTCCCAATTTTGAACCATGCAGTGTTCCCTTGCTCTGTTCTGATGACTGCCTCTTGGTCCAAGTATAGGTTTCGCATTACCACGATCAAGTGTTCTGGGATTCCCATTCTTCTGAGAGTTAGCCACAGTTTGTTATGGTCCACACAGTCAAACGCCTTTGCATAGTCAATGAAACACAGATATATGGAAAATATGAGAGTGTGTGTGTGCGCCCCCAACCCCCACCTGGTGACAATTTCTTTAACAAGGACTCTAATTCAGGTATTATGTTTATTGGACCGAGAGGCAGTTTTCAGAACAGAGCAAGGAAACACTGCACGGTTCAAAATTAAGAAAGTGTATGCCAGGGATTTGTCCTATCTCCATACCTTTTCAACCTGTATGCAGAACAGATTATCCGAGAGGCTGAGCTCTATGAGAAGTGTGGTGTCAGGATTGGTGGAAATCTATTAAGAATTTGTGGTATGCAGATGAAACAATCTTGCTTGCTGAAACTTAGGAGGACCTGAAGCGCTTGCTGCAGAGGGTCAAGGACTGCAGCCTTCAGTATGGATTGAGGCTCAATGCTAAGAAGACAATTATTCTCACCACTGGGCCAATTGGCAGCATCAGGATGATGGTGAAAAGATTGAGATTGTTAACAACGTTAGTCTGCTTGGCTCCACGGTCAACACTCTTAGCACCAGTACCCAGGCAATTAAAAAAACCTATTGTGATGGGAAAGTCTGCTGTTCAGGACCTCTCCAAAGTACTGAACAGCAATGGTGTCACTCTGGAGACTAAGGTACATCTGATACAAGCTATGGTCTTTGCAATCACTTCTTATGCATCAGAGAGTTGGACAATGACTAGAGAGGATAGAAGGAGAATTGAGGCCTTTGAGCTGTCGTGCTGGAGAAGAGTATTGTATATATCATGAACTGATAGGAAAACAAACAGATTCATCCTGGAGAGGGTTAAACCAGGCTGCTCCTGGGAGGCAAGGATTCTGGGCCTTCTTCTGACATACTTTGAATACGTTGTAAGGAGGGACAGGTCCTTGGACAGGGACATCAAGCTTGGGAGTGTGGAGGGACGGTGCAAGAGGGGAAGACCCTCTATGAGGTGGATTGACTCAGTGACTGGGGTAATTGGGATGGGTGTGTTAGAGGCAGTGCGACTGGCACAGGATAGAGCAGGGTTTAGGGCTGTTGTACATTGGGTCACTATGAGCCACAAGCGACTTGACAGCACATAACAACAACAAGAACACAATGTTCAATATTCCTGTGAATGATTCCTCATTTCTAATTTCAGATAGGAAAGTGTATAGTTATCTTAAGATTGTATCCTTTCTCCTGAATTAAAATGAAAACAAACATGATATTGAATTATTAGTGTTAAATTGAGATATTAATATTACACTGTTTCAAGTTTTATTTTTCATGGAATTCTAAAACATAAATGTTATTTTCTAGGATTCTCAAGAAATGATAATTAATTCATTGAAAAGACAACTATATGCATACAAAAAAAGTATCTTTTAAGGTAACATAGCTTTACATTCTGTGTATTTAAAAACACACGTATTCTTCCCATAGTAGAAGAGAGATGGATTGGAATAAATCATTTAAAGCTTGGCCTTCTAAGAGGACTGTGACATGGTCTGATCTCATCATGGCTTTCTTGGTTTTGTTCAATTATTCCCTCGGAATATTTTTTAAGAGGTACAATTAACCTATCCCTGCAGCTGGGGAGATGTGAAGCAATAGAGAGGAGTCAGAGATGTATCCATGTAGATGGGTCAATGATGGAATTATTCACTGAAATAAGATGAAAGGAGCAAGAGCAGGTTGAAGGAAAGGGCTAAATCTATTTTTATAATTCGGAGCATGACACCTAGATGTCCAAGTAGGAGAATGGCCCTAAGTAGACCAAAGGGAGAGTGAAGGACTGAAAGATGAGATTTAGGACTGGAGCCTGGGATGGATGCAGTAACTCAGGGAAATGATACTCTGTAGGGAGATGAAGATCAGGATAGACTCTGGAAAAGGAGATATGGTCAGTGAAACAGGAAATCAGACTGAAGCAGGTATGGTGGAGGGAAGAATGGGTAGATAAATCATAGTTGTTGAGGTACTGTTGCCGGGGAGGGACCCAAGGTGAATTGGGGTGTGTTGGTTGGCTAGTTTCCATATGTGCCTCTCCTATATATAGGGGATCATTCATTCAGCAACCACCTTCATTTCTTAGGAGAGAGAGTGATGGTCAAGTCCCTCCCTCCTTAAGACACTTGAGGATGGGAGCTTACCTCTGCTCTCATGGAATGAACCTGAACCACATTTTGTAGAATCTGCAAAAGCTCAGAATCTCTCTCATTATCACAGTGAGGACAGGTGAGTCCTGTAGCCACTCTCCCTGAGGGAAATTTACAAAACTGGCCTGAATAGTTCTTTCTCTCATCCCCAAAATATAGTTTCAGAACTCCACATTCCTCAGACACAGAAGGTATACTCTCAGCAGGGAAGCTCTTGTGGCCTAGTCCACAAAGAGTTGCACAGCTAAGCCAGTGCCTGTACGCCTCCAGTGGTTCAAATCCACCACCAAAGGAGAAAGCTGTGTAATCAACTCCTGTTGAAATGTACAGCCACCAAAACCCAGTAAAAGGTTGCTTTGAGCTATAATTAAGTCAATGGCAGTGAGTCTGACGTACTCTCATGCAGGAAAGAAGGCCCAGGGTCTGTCAAACTGTGTCTGGGTACCTTTGCATTCTCCTCGCCTCTCACTACTTCACCGCAGACCCTGTCCTGGATCTTTCTCTTTATCCATTTTCCCCTCCAAGGAATGTTTCAATGCCTTGCTCAAATGTTGTTTTTTCTAAGAAGACTACTGAACCACCACATCCTCAACAACCTATGTTTTTCATTCTCTGCTATGATTTGTCCTTAGTGAACCTTTAAATAGTACTCTGTCCTTAAACAAAATAATAACGTAAAGGCTAATAAACAACAACAATGATATGTGTAATTTGATTTATTTTTAGATAAAAGTATATTTATAAAAAACTTGTTATTTATAGTTTCAAACAATAAAACTTAAAAAAAATACAGAAATTGACTATCTTTTTCTCCTGATGGAATGAGTCAACTTGGGATACTTTTAGGCTAATAGAAACAGATGCTAACCTAGATGCACTCACCAGGTTATGACAAGAAATCTGGAGGAAAATTCAACTATGGATGTATATGAAACAAAAAAAAAAAAAAAGAAATCTGGAGGAAAACCACCTGGCCAACTAACTGGAAGGGAGCTGTATTTGTGGAAATTATCAAATTATATCACTAATATAACATACAAGCAAGATCCTGTTGAAGATTATCCAGAAACCACTGGAACACTACATCAGCAGAGAATTAATGCAGAGCTTTAGAAGATACTGTGGAACTAGGAACATCATAGCCACCATTAGATAGATCTTGGCTGAAAGCTGAGAGTGCCAGAGGAATGTCTATCTGTATTTTATTTACTGTGCAAAGACATTTGACTGTGTGGATCACAATAAATTGTGGTTAACCTTGAGGAGAATAAGAATCCCAGAACACTTGCTTGTGCTCATGTTAAACCTTTACTTGGACCAGGAAGCAGTCCTCAGAACAGAGCAGGGAAACACTGCGTGGTTCAAAATCAAGAAAGTTGTGTGTCAGAGATACATCCTATCTCCATATCTTTTCAATTTATATGCAGGACTGATCATTCAGGAGGCTGGGCTTTTTGAGGAGAAATGTG
>NW_006399831.1:932860-947012 GCF_000299155.1 Elephantulus edwardii | reverse complement strand
TTTTTTTTTGGTTTAACATTCAACACTCTTGGAACCAGCAGTCAGGAAATCAAAAGATAAATTGCATTTGGAAAGTCTGTTGTCAGGGACCTTCCTAGAGTGCTGAAGAGCAACATTGTCAATCTGGAGACTATGGTGCATCTTCTATAGCTCTACCAGAGCTGGTAAATTACTAAGGATGACTGAAGAATGATCAATGCTTTTGAGTTGTGGTACCAGAAAAGAGTGTTGAACACACCATGGACTACCAAGAGAACAAACAAGTCTGCCTTAGAAGGGATGAAACCAGGTTGCTCACTCGTGGCAAGGATTTTGAGGCTCTGTCTCACATACTTTGGGCAAGTATCCAGAAGGAACTAGTCTTGGAGAGGGATATCATGCATGGAAGGGTAGGGGGAGAGCACAGGAGAGGAAGTCCTAGGTTGAGATGGATTGACTCAGCGACTTGAGCAATGGGATTAGGTCTGTCAGAGATGATGTGATTGTCTCAGATTTGGGCAAGCTTCAGAGCTAATGTACATAGAGTTGCTATGAGTTGCAGGTGACTCTATGGCATGTAACAAAACAAACAACAACAGCCCAACACTTAATTCATTATTCCAATAGCACTCCTTAATCCTAAAAGAATGTTACTTTGCCATATACTGTTTATAAGTAATAAAGAGCACACAATAACGCTAGCAATAATTTCATGAGATAATGTACTTCATATATTAATAAACTAATAAGCAGCATCATGATAAATGTAAAAAAAAGATTGAAAATGTCAATGAATTCATATTACTTTAATCCACAATTAACATCCTTGAAAGCAGCAATTAAGAAAGCAAATGTGCCTTTCATTGGGTAAATACATTGCCAATGACTACTAAAAAAATGCTAAATAGGAAGGGTGCTACATTAAAAATTAATGTGTACCTGATCCAAGTGATGATATTTTCATGGCTTTATCTCAAACTCAATTTGGACAATGTGTGAGAAGAATGAAGAGGAATTGATATATTTGGATAGTGTTATCAGCAAAGGTATTTGATGCTAAAAAACAACACCTAAATTTGGGTTTGAAGAATTGAAGCTAGAGTTCTCCTTGAAAAAGTGTAATAGGAATTAGTCTCACATAATATTTGCATGTTTTCAGAAAAGCCTGGTTGCTGCAAAAGGACATCAGGCATAGGACAGTAGAGGATTGGAAAATAAAGCAACCCCCCCCGACACACACACAAAATAAAATAAAAATGAATTGATAGAATGGCTGTAACAACTAACTTGAACACAGCAGAGATTGTAAGGATAATTTTACTTTGTCATTCATACGGTTGCTATGGGTCAGAGTCAACTAGATGGCACCAAGCGACAATACAGTGAAATATAAGAGATATGGTGTTGCAGTGGCTAAGGAACTGAGTGATTTGAACACATCAGTCCCTCTGAAGGAGAAAGATGAATTCTGTAAAGATTTGCAGCTTTGGAAACCCTATGAGACAGTTCTAATCTATCCTATGGTATCGCTTGCTATGTATCAGAGGGCTGAACAATGCATTTGAGTTATGGTGTTGGAGAAGAGTACTGAACATGGACTGCCAAGAGAACAATTCTGGCCTAGAGAGGGTGAAACCAGGCTGCTCCTTGAAGGCAAGGATTTTGAAGCTCCATCTCACATATGCTGGGCATGTTTCTAAGAGGGATCAATCCCTGGAGAAGGATATCATACTTGGAAGGCTGGAGATATAGTGCAGGAGAGAAAAGTGTTAGATGAGATGGATTGACTCAGTTACTGGGGAAAGTGGGCATAGGTGTATAAAAAGTGTGACTCACTCAGGATAGGGCAGAGTTCAAAGCTATTGTGTTGTGGATAGGGTCTCTATAAGTCTCTAGTTACCTTGATGGCACATAAGAATAACAACAACAAAATGTGTTACTATTGGTTAAAATTCTAGGCTTTTTATTGGTTAGAATTGAATTGAATTGAATTGATTTGATAGTATTGAGGTTTATTTTTTTGTTATTGTTTGAGTATAATGTAATACAGATATTGAATACAGAATATTCTGAATACAGAATAACTGAAAGTTGTAATTTATAAGCCACCAGTTTAATGTATGTGGTTGTTGTTAGGTACTGTTCAGTCAAGTATCACTCATATTGACCCTCTAAGAGCAACAGATATGAACCTTGTACTATTCTGTGCCAGCCTCACAATCTCTGACACGCTCAAGCTGATTGTTAATACAGTCTATCTCATTGAGGACCTTCCTCTTTCACTGGTCTTCAACCTTTCCAAGCATGATATCCCTCTCCAAGGAATAGCCTCCCGTAGAATCATGCCCAATATATGTGAGACAAAGCTTTAACATCTTTGCCTCCAAAGAACTCATTGGCTGGACCTTATCAGTTTGTTCTTTTGGTAGTCCATGGTGTATTCAGTACTCTTCTCCAACTGAACAGTTCAAATGCATCAATTCTGTCATCCTTATTTATCATCCAGCTCTTGACAGCATAGTAGATGAGTGAAAAGGCCATAACCTAAATAAGGAACACCTTAGTCCTCATTATCATTACTTCTCAATAATTTGGAGTTGTGCCTGACTTCAAACTTTCCAAGTGAAATAAGTTTCCTGATCTCTTGACTTCTGGTACAAGTGTATTCATTGTGGATGCAGTTAAAATGAAATTATTAACAATTTTAATCCTTTCTTCATCTACCATGATGTTTTCTATTGGTCCAGTGATAAGAAGCTTTGTTTTATGACATTAATATGTATTCCATATTGAAGGCTGCAGTGGTTTGACATTTTGCAGAAAGTGCTCATGTCGTATCCACTTTCAACAAGCAAGACTGTGTCATCTTCATAGTGAAGGTTTTATGAGTCTTCCTCCAATCCTAATAACACATTCTTCTTCACAGAGTCCAGTTTCTTAAATGATTTGTTCAGAATACAGATTAAATAGGTATGCAGAGATGATCCAACTCTTACACACACTGTTCTTAATTTTAGGAAAGGTGATGCACACCTTAATGTTAATGCATAGAATTCAATTATTATCACAGTTGGATTTTCATTATGTCTCTTATCTATTTTCCTCCCTAAACAATCACCATCCTATATTATTTTCTTTCATTTACACGCATAGCTTTACATCACTAACCTGCGTATGGTTCAGTTTTTTAGTAGCATCAGTAGTATGTATATTCTTGTGATTTAATTAATATTATTACTATCATTGTAACTTTTTCTGTCTTTGCAGATTATTTCTGTAATTTTCCTTCAAACACATTCATGTTTATTTATTTTTGCTTCTGCACAATTAGTTTTCCTTGGTATGGTTAGAGAAAAATTTACTCATTGTTAAAAACTGTTTTTAACAAACTAGAGTTATTTGAATTTTTTTATGAAAGCACCACTTGACTCAGCAATTACACTACTGAGAATATACCCCAAAGAAACCATAACTTCCACCCAAGTGGATATATGCACACCCATTTTTAGTGTGGCTTTGTTCATAATAGTGAAGAGTTGTAAATAACCTAAGTGCCCAAACGAATGGATGGAGAAGCTGTGGTATATTCACACAGTGGAATACCATGCTGCATTGACAAACAAGGACCTCATGCAATATTATACAAAATGGATTACCCTGGAGGGCACCATGCTGATTGAAATATCTCAGTCACAAAAGAACAATTACTACATAGTGCCACTGTTGGAAAATGGGACTGACATTGGTGTTGGAGAGAGATTGAGAAAGATAGGATAAATTTTGTATACTGCATTGAAACAGATGAGGGAGAGAACTGTTTAAAAGGGATATGTGATTAGGTATTATTGTCATGACATGAGTCCAGAATGAAGGCTTCTCAGTGGAGTTGACTTAGGGGGAGGGATTGTATAACAATGAAAATTTTTCTTTTATTTTTCAAAAAGAAGAGTGAACTTGGGTGGGGGTTGGGCAAGGAAAAAGTGCAATAATGAATAAATGCAAATCAAAAGTCTCTGTAAACTTTCATTAAAATTAATTCATAAAACACACACACACACACACACACACACACACACACACACACACACTGTAGTTAACAATTAGAATGGAAATTCCAGAACATTTAATCATGCTCATATGAAACCTCGACCTAGACCTAGACCAAGAAACTGTTATTTGAACAGCGCAAGGAGACACTATATGGTTCAAAATTAAGAAAAGTGTCAGGGCTGTATTCTCTCTCCATACCTATTCAATTTGTATGCTGAGCAAAATGTTTGAGAAGTTTGACTGTTAAGAAAAATGGGGCATTAGTATATAGGAAGACTTATCAACATCCTAATTTACATAGATAGCATAATCTTGCTTGCTGAAAGTGAGGAGGCCATGTAATGCTAGCTGCAGAAGATCAAAGACTATATTGGATTATATCTCAATCTCAAGAAGGCAATAATCTTTACCACCAGGTCGATGACAACATTATGATAGATGGAAAGAAGATTTAGATTGTCAACAATCTAATCTTGTTTGAATCTACTATCAACACCCTTGTCATCAGCAATCAAGAAGTCAAAAGATATATTGCCCTGGGAAAGTCTACTGTAAAAAATCTCTCCAAAGTACTAAAGAACAACTGTATCAGTTTGAACACTAAGATGTGCCTGATTCAAGACTTGGTCTTTTCAATTTCTTGCTATGTATCTGAGAGCTGGAATGAGTTGTGCTGTTGAATATTCCATGGCTGCTAAAAGAACAAATGATGTGTCTTGCAGAAGGTCAAGAAATTATTTTTAGAGGTAAGGATGGGGAAGCTTTATTTCCCATACTTTGTACATATTGTTAGGAGAGACAGGTTTTGGAAAGCGTCATTATGATTGGAAAGGTAGAGAGTCAGTGAAAGAGAGGGAGAGAGCCTCAATGAGTTTCAATTACACAGTGACTGCAGCAATGGACTCAGTTATACTAGATGAAGAGAATAGGACAGAGTTCAGATATGTTGTTTATAGGGTCACCATAAGTAGTATTCAATTTGATATCACATAACAACAAGGAATTGATGGAATACTAATTGACATGTTTCAACTATTAAAGGCAGCCCTGGTCATGCTCACCAGTCTACTCAGAAATTTGGAAGAGAGTTACCTAGACAACTGACTAGAAAAGATCCTTATTTGTTCCCATTCACAAGAAAAGTGATCCATCAGAATGTGGAAATCATTGAACAATATCAATAATAGCATATGCTAGCAAAACATTAATGATGACTGCCAAACACCAGTTAGAACAGTACATTCATTGACAGTGCTTTTGGGTATCTGAACTGTTTTTTGTCTTTTCTCAAAATCATGTTGCCATCGTTTTTCTAGGTATCAACCTGGAGTTGAATTTCTGCTATTTGCACATATAACTTTCCTAATAAATAATATCCAGTGAATTTAATTGTTAAGACACAGACAAAGGAATTAGGAGAATGTTGTACCTCTCAAGAAAAGAGAATATGTATTCTTGCAACTATATTGGAAGAATTCACATGCACTAAACTCCTATGACATTTCTTTTCTTTCTTTCTCTAGTATCATGTCTGCAGGTAGGCAGTAGAACCAGACCCGTTTCTATTTTAAGAGTGTTTGGCAATATTCTAATGTATTTTATTATTCTTGATTATGCAGAGCTCTGGTGGTACAGTCATAGTCTGCTGTACTCCTAACCAAAAGGTCATTTGTCAATAGTGTTTAGAAATCACTAAAGGCTCAGAGGGAGAGGGTGAACCTTCTCCTCCTACTAATTTAACAGCTTAGAAAATAAGGTGGATGGTCTTTAGGACTTGCAATGTACTAAAAGGCAGTTAGCAATATTTGTAGAGCCCAAGGCAATTTCTCTAGACACATAACTTTGGGAAGAATTACTGGATCATAGATTATGTGTGAATTCAAATTGAATACCTACTATTTGTGCAGGTGGCCCAGTGGTAAGAAGCTATGCTGAAATTCCAAAGGCACATGGTTCAAATCTATCAGCTTCTCTATGTGAGAATGGGCAATCTCCTCCTATTCTATTTACTGCCTGTGAAAATTCACTGGAGGGCCAGCTATGGGTTGGTTCTGACTCAATAGCACACAGCAATAGCATCTATTCCTAAGGAAGCTCTGGTGGCTTTGGATAAGAAGCTGTGCTGTCAACTCAAAGGCTGTAGTATGAATCCACCAGCTGCTCTGCAGGAGAAAGTTGGGCAATCTCTTTTGTAATTCATAGCTTCTGAAAACCTGTTGAAGGGTCAGATATGACTGAGTTCCAACTCAGTAGCACTTAACAATCTCAATACCCAGTCCCCATACCTAAATATTTATATCTACTTACATTCTTAACAGTTTTAGAAAAACTGTTTTTCTATATCCTTCATAAAATTGCAAATTACTAAGACTTTTAAATTTTTGCCAATCTCATGAATGCTGTATCTGCATGCCTTATTTTGATTTTTCTTTTGTGTTTCTTGATTACTGTTGGATGAAAACCACAAATTCTGACTCAATATGAAAAGTTTCAAACTGCATTGATTACATTGGCCCCAGGAATTGATGGGATACTAATTTATATGTTTCAGCTATCAAAGGCAGCCCTGGACATGCTCACAATTCTGCTAAGAAATTTGGAAGATAGTTACCTGGGAAACTGACTAAAAGAGTTACTTATTTTTTTGCCATCCCCAAGAAAAGTGACCCTGCAGAATGTGGAAATTGTTGAAGAATAGCATTAATATTACATGCTAGCAAAACACTGATGATGATCATCAAATACCAGCTAGAACAGTATATTGACAGAGAATAGCCAGATGTTCAAGCTGGGTTTAGAAGAAGATGTGACACCAGGGGTAGCTTTTCTGATGTCACGTGAATCTTGGCTGGAAGGAGAAAATGCCAGAAGAATGTCTATTTGTGTTTTATTGACTATGCAAAATGTGCAGATCATAACAAATTATGTTTAACATTGAGATTCAAGCACATTTAATCATGCTTATATGAAACTTCCTCCAAGATGTTGTTTTAGGCACATATCAACAAAAACAATAGTGGATGAATTGCTACTTTTCACCTTACTAATTTCTGTGGAGTTAGAAACTACTTATAGCTGATCTTCCAATGGAATTTCAGAGGCTGTAATTCGCAAGGGATGAAAATTCCCATCTTTCCACTGTGAAGCACTTGGTGACTTAGAATTGCCAGCCTTTAAATTGGCAACAAAATACTTATTAGGCAACCAGACCCTACTGGGTAAGGAATCCAAGCCATGATATTTCAAATTGTTTTTTATGTGTCTGAAAGTTGGACTTTTAGTAAAGATGATAGAAAATTGACATATTTTAATTTTAATATTGGAAAACAGAACTGAATGCTTCCTAAGCGGTCAAAAAAATAAACAGATATGTTTTGAAGGAAATGTTTCATGTGTGCTTCGTGGAGGCAAGTATAGTGAACTTTCTTCTTACACATTGTGAGCACCTTGTTGGGAGGGAACAGTCCTTTGGTGGTGGTGGCGATGGGGAAACAAAGC
The DNA here is from genome assembly GCF_000299155.1 of Elephantulus edwardii. NCBI lineage: Eukaryota > Metazoa > Chordata > Mammalia > Macroscelidea > Macroscelididae > Elephantulus > Elephantulus edwardii. The sequence continues at coordinate 939,485 of NW_006399831.1, read as the reverse complement.
AAAACAAACCCAAAATATTGTACTAGGTAAAATGGAAAATCAGAAAAAGTGAGAAAAACCCTCAACAAGAGGGATTAACACACACACACACACACACACACACACACGAGTGATTAACAGTGACTGTAACAACAGACTTGAGCATATTGGCAACTATGAAGATGGCACAGGATAGATCTTTTGTTGGTAAAGTGGTGTGAATTGTAGACAGCTCAGTGGTACATGACAACAACAACAATGAACGAATAATGAACTGCTGTTGTTAGATGCCATCCAACTAACTCCTAGTGACACTCTGAGTATTGTCATGTCCTCTGTCATCCTCATGAGCTACACCACACTCAAGGTCATTATTGCAGTTACTGTGTCAATTCGTCTTGTTGAGGGTCTTCTTCTCCGTCAATGGCACGTGGCCCATCCCATGAATGAAGGAATAAGTGATAATTAACTGAGCCTGTTAAGTGTTTGGCCTTGCCTTGCACTTATTTAGCCGCATTCATTCTTTTTAGTTTCCATTTGTAAGAATTTCTTAGGGAGCTCTGGTGACCTAGTGGCAAGACACTGCACTGTAATCCCAGAGATACGCAGTTTGAATCCAACAGATGCTCTCCTGGAGAAGGAAGGGCAATCTCTTCCTGTACAGTCACATCTGATTTGACGGTACACACACAAAAAAAATAATAAAATTAATTTTTTTTTGAAAAAAGAATTATTTACACAGTTTGGATACAAAGGTCACAAACATCATCTTCCACAGGTTTATTGGGCTATTTGTTTGATAATATTTTTTAAATTAGAGAGTGTTTTTTTCCTTTTATGTGGAAGTTTTGAAATGTAATAAGATGTTTATTTTTAGTACTTTTGAATCTCCTTTTATGGTTTCTTTCCCAAGATTTAAAATTAGTTTTTTTCTTTAAAACAGTTTTCATTTTACTTTTTGCTTCACACATTAGTGACCTTGACGCATATATAATAGATTTTTTTTCTAGTAGAAATGTTAAAGACATCTCATAAGATATCTAATTATAGTTAGAATTTATTGCATAAGGCTCATGAGGCCATTCTGAGGAAAATGTATTGCAACCTATTGGCCTGATGTTACAAAACTCAGGAGAGAGGAAACATGGAAACTTATTTTCTCTATTTCCATTTGGATAAAAATATTCCCCAGTAGATTTTACTGATTATTTTTAGACTCTCCCCATTGAGTATCATTTGTAGCTATGACAGATGTTAGGATTCCACATATCCTCTGGTCCCTTCCTGGATTTTCTTTTCAGATTGATTTATTTGTCTCAGAGTTTCAAACCGCTTCTTTCTGGTTCAATCATGGCAATTTGCCAGTACTATTGGCAGTTTCCAAACATATTCCAACATTGTTTACCTTTAATTCTAAAAATTTACACACTAATTTTATTTTCTAGACTCAATTAAATTTTCAGTTTTTGTCAGCTAGTCAGTATTTTCAATTATTTTTAAACAATTATGTATATTACATTGAGATTTTTGTTGATTTTTCTCCCATCAACATTCAGAAAGAATTATAATGCTTCCTTCTTGACTTAGTAGAACATAATTACAACTGAGGAGTACTAAGTCAATTACCTTTAACAATTAAATGAATTTTACCTCAGCAAATGTTTTAGACTGAACTTTGTCTCTTAAAACTATGTTATAAATCCTAACCCCTATATTTGTCATTAGAGTAACATTTGAGAATAGGTTGTCTTTGTTATGTTAATGAGAGAGTGTTAGTGCAGGATGTGCTTTAACTAAAGGCTCTTTTAAGATCTGAAAGGCCAGATTAAGAAAGCAAGCAATGAACAGAGATAGGAGAAGATAGATGCCTGGAAAAATAAAAGTCACCAAGGGACCAGAACAGAACTGAAGAGAAAAGAGTCTTCCTCCAAATCTGACAGACAAAGAAAGCCTCCTTCAAAATGACTGCCCTGAATTTAGATTTCTAGCATTCTAAATTGTCAAAAAAGTATCTTTTAAAAACCATTCACTTGTGATATTTTTATTCTAGCAGTACTAGATAACTAAGACATTATACATAATTCTTTTTTTTAGAAAAATGTTATTATATTTATGAAACATATTGCTGTAGCCTATTCTTGTATCCTCAAAACAAATCCTGTGACTTTGAGTGATTCTGACTCATTGGGCTTCTGTCTCCTTCTGGTTTCTAAGACTGAGAATCTGTTTGGGCAGAGAGTGTCCATTTTTCTCCTGCATATTTAAACCACTGAACTTTTAATTGTCATTCTAAAACAGACTGAACTATTCCCAGGGGCTCTTTTAGTTTTATAATAAAGCCAGTCAAAAACATTGCTGAGGAGTCAGAACTGACATGTGGCTGACCCTCCAGTGGGTTTTCAGAGAATGTAAATGACGTAAGAAGGGATTAGCCCATCTTTCTCCCAACAAGCAGCTAACAGATTTTTACTTTCTGCCTTGGAACTGGCGGTACAACTCCTTGTCTACTTGGTCACTAGAGAGGTAATTTGTTTTAAGGATAAAATATAAAATTTATTGCCTTTACATGTTTGGGGTTTTTTTTTTCAATTTAAACCAAAAATTTTTTATAAACAAATATTTTAACAAAGTTGTTGTTGCTGTTGTTATGTGCCGTTAAATTGCTTGCGACTCGTAGCGACCCTATGTACAACAGCCCTAAACCCTGCTCTATCCTGTGCCAATCACACTGCCTCTGACATACCCATCCCGATTACCCCAGTCACTGAATCAATCCACCTCATAGAAGGTCTTCCTCTCCTGTGCTGTCCCTCCACCCTCCCAAGCGTTAGGTTCCATAAAATCGAGTATGACTCATAATGACCCTATGAACAAAAGCTCTGAACCCAGTCCTGTCCTGCACCATCCTCATACTTCCTGATACACAAGAGCCCATTGCAGCGGTCACCGTGTCAATCCACCTGGTCACCTGATTGAGGGTCTTCCTCTCTTTCATTGACCCTCCACTTTTCCCAAGTTCATGTGTTTCTTCAAGGAATAGCACCTCCAAGCAACGTGTACAAAGTATGTGAGGAAAAGCCTCATCATTCTTGCCTCCGAAGAACACTCCGGCTGCACCCTCTCAAAGACATATCTGTTCATTCTCATGGCCATCCATGGGATTATTCAATGCTTTTCTCCAACACCATATCTCAGAGGCATCAATTCTTTTTCTGTCATCCTTATTCATTGTCCAGGTCTCAGATGCATAGCTAGTAATCAGAAATAATATTGTTTGAATCAGATGGACCTTAGTCCTCAAACTGACATCACTACTCAATAAATTGGAAAGGTTCCTAGTTGCTTATTTTCCCAGTACAATGTGTCTCCTTATTTCCTGACTGCTTGTACGAAAGGTATAATTGTGGATCCAAGCATAATGAAGCTGTTGACAGTTTTCCATCTCCTTTCCATCCATCATGAAACTGCCTATTAGTCCAGTAGTAAGAATCTTTGTTTTCTTGATATTGAGACACAATCCATACTGAAGCCTGCATCCTTTGATCTTCCAAAACAAGTGCTTTGAGTCCTCCTCATTTTCAGCAAGTAAGATGTGTCATCTGCATAATTCAGGTTATTGTTGAATCTCCCCCTGATCTTGATGCCACATTTTTTTTTCATAGAGTCCAGCTACTCAGATAATTTGTTCGGCATATATATTGAATAGATATGTAGATAGAATGCCACCTTGACACACTCCCTTCCCAATTCCAAACAATGCAATGCTCCCCTTCTCCATTCACACAACAGACTCCTCATCCAGGTATAGGTTGCTCGTGAGCACAGTCAAGTGCTCTGAGCTTCCCATTCTTCTCAATGTCAGCCACAACTTGTCATGAACCACACTATCAAATGTCTTTGTATTGTCAATAAAGCACAAATAGACATTTCTTTGCCCCTGGATTCCTTACGTTCAGCCAGGATCCATTTTACATCATATCAGCAATTCCTGGTTTCATGGCCTCTTCTAAATCACACTTGAATTTCTGGCAATTCCCCATATATGTACTGTTCCAGCCATTTTAAAATGATCTTCAGCAGTATTTTGCTTGCATGTGGCATCAATGATATTGTTTGGTAATTTCCACATTCAATTGGATCACCCTTGTTTGGAATAGAAACAAATATGGACCACTTCCAATACATTGGCCACTTGAATTTCAAATTTCCTGTCATAGGCTGGTGAGTGCATCCAATGATGAATCTGTTAATTGAAACAAGTCATTTGGAATGCTATTGATCTACTTTTTTGCCAACGCCTTCGGTGAAGCTCCCACTTACACTTTCATTACCATTAGCTTTTGTTTATATGATACTTGCTGACATTTTTAAGTATCAATCAATTCTTTCTGGTACAGTGACTCTGTGTATTCCCTCTATCTTCTTTTGATGTTTTCTAGCTCATTCAATATATTGCCATTAGGATCTTTGGACACTGCGACATGAGGCTTAAATTAGTTTGTCAGTTCTTTCAGTTTGAGAAATGCAGAGTGAATTCTTGCATTTTTGTTCTTCAGCTCCCTGCACATTCCATTATAAGATTTGCTTTGTTCTCCAGAATTGCCCTTTGATATTAGCTGTTCAGCTCTTTCACTTCGATATGTTTTCCTTTATAATTGGCTTCTCAACATTCTAGTGCAATGTTTAGAGTCTTTTTTGACATCCATTTTTTCTTGCTTCAATCCATATTGAAGCTTCAATCCATATTGAAGACTATAGCCTTTCACTTCCTAGAGTAAGAACTTCAGGTCCTACTCAGTTTCAGCAGGCAAGGTTGTGTCCTCTGCATAACATAGCTTCTTGATTAGTCTTCCTGCATTCTTGATGCCACATTTCTCTTCATAAAGCCCAGCTTCCCAAATGATCTGTTCTGCATATAGATTGAAAAGGTATGGAGATAGGCTATATCGCTGAAACATTCTTTTCCTGATTCTGAACCATGCAGTGTTTCCCTGCTCTGATCTTAGGACTGCTTCCTGGTACAAATATAGGTTTTGCATAAGCACAATCAAATGTTCTTGGATTCCTATTTTCTTCAAGCTTAGCCACAATTTGTTGTGATCTACCCAGTCAAATATCTTTGCACAGTCAATTAAACACAGGTGCATATGCTTCTCATACACTCTTTGCTTTTTGCCAAGGTCCATTTGACATTGGTGACAATGTTTCTAGTGTCACAGCCTCTTCTAAAGCCAGCTTGTATTTCTGATAGTTCTCTGTCAATGAACTATCCCAGTAATTTCTGAATATTTTTCAGCAGGATTTTGCTAATGGGTGATATTAGTGATATTATTCAATTATTTCCACACTCTGTATTATTACCTTTTTTTGAATGGAAATACATATGGATATCTTCTGGTCTGTTGGCTAGGTAGTTGTACTCCAGATGTTTTGGCACAACTTGATGAGCACATTCAGGGCAAGGTCTGTTTGTCAAAATACGTTGACATTCTATCAATTATTGGAGCTTTATTTTTTGCCAAGTCTTTAAGAACAGCCTAAACTTCCTCCTTCATCACCATTGCCTCTGGGTTATGTGTTTCATGAAATTCTTCAGTGTCAGGCAATTCTTTTTGGAACAGTGATTATACTCCTTCAAATCTACTTTTAATGCTTCCTGAATAATTCAATATTCTGCCCATAGCATCCTTAAGCATTGAAACTTCTGGCTCGAATTTGTTCTTTAGTTCCTTTAGCTTAAGAAATGCCAAGCGAGTTTGGCCCTTTTGATTTTCTGACTGCAGCTCCTTGTACATTTCATCATAATACTTTGCCTTGTCTTCTCTAGCTGCCTTTTGAAATCTTCTATTCAGCTACTTACCTCTTGATTTCTTCCATTTGCATTGATTCTTGGTACTGTAGTGCAATATTCAGAGTCTCTTCTAACATCCATATTGGTCTTTTCCTCCTTCTTTGTAGTACCCTTTTACATTCTTCATGGACCATACATACTCTTGATATCTTCCAACAACTCTTCTGGTCTTTGTTCATTAGTGTTCAAGACCTCAAACCTGGCCTTGTGTTGGTTTTTAAATTCAGAGGGTATAGACTCAAGGTCAAATTTTTATGCCTGTACACATGATTTGACCTTTTTTAGCTTTAATTTGAACTTACATATGAGTAGTTGGTGATCTGTACCACAATCAGCACCTAGCCTAGTTTTCATTACTGATATTGAACTTCTCTAAAGGTATCTTCAACAGATGTAACTTCCTTAGTAAATTCTATAATCAAAAGTATGGTCTGTGATATCTATGTAGCTGTTGAAAGGGTTTCTGATCCAATAGAATAATAATATTGGTTTGGAAATTAACAGAAATTGGCAAGGGAGTGTGAGAGTCATGCGTAACATCAGAAGAATTTATTTTGTATTGTAACTGCTGTTAATAGGGACAATTCTTCCTTGTAGGGTTCAGACAAGGCTGTTCCCACCCTGTCTTCATTCTTTTTACAAGTTGCATGAAAATTTATTGAGTTTATTGAGTTACGTTGTTGTTGTTGTTATATGCCATCGAGTCGTTTGCGACTCATAGTGACCCTATGTACAAGAGCCCTAAGTGCCGTTCTATCCTGTGCCAACCTTGCTGTCTCAAACACATTCATTCCC
>NW_006399831.1:916126-931956 GCF_000299155.1 Elephantulus edwardii | reverse complement strand
TGCGACTCATAGCGACCATTAGCACAATCAAATGTTCTGGGATTCTCATTCTTCTCAGAGTCAGCCATAGCTTGTTGTGATCCACACAGTCAAAAGCCTTTGCATAGTCAATGAAGCACTGATAGACATTCTTCTGGTATTCTTTGTTTTCTGACAAGATTCAGCTTACATTAGCTATAATATCCCTAGTACCGTGACCTCTTCTAAATCCAGCCTGCATATCTGGCAGTTCTCTGTTGACGTATTGTTCCAAACGTTTTCGGATCATTTTCAGCAGAGTCTTGCTTGCATGTGCTATCAATGATATTGTTCAATAATTTCCACACTCTGTTGGGTCACCTTTCTTTGGAATGGGAACAAACACCAGTCTCTTCCAGTCTGTTGGCCAGCTGGCTGTCCTCCAGATTTTCTGGCACAACTTAGTAAGCACATCCATGGCAGTGTCTGTTTGTTAAAATAAATCAGTTGGTATGCTGTCAACTCTATCAATATTCTCAAATAAAAATACATTGATAACTCTTCCATTGATATTTGAATTCTCCAACATTTTTTAAAGAAACTTACTGTTCTGATGATTCACAAATAGGCCATTTATTTAAAAGTGAAAAATTATTTTCAAGTGTTAGTTATAGGAAGATACAATAGAAACGCTGATCTAACAAATTACATTCAACGGAATGTTTCCTTACAATTTCTACTGTTTCGCTAGCAGTTGTTTGATGGCACTATTGATTAAGTGTCACTTTCTTACTTACTTTTTAGACTTGGTAACTTCACAGCCTTGTGAATTATTGATTAAAAATTGAATTTTTAAAAATAACATATATTTATCTCCAGGTTGCAAAGAAGGTAAAAATGAAAAAGTATTTCAGAAAAGAAAACAACATTGGTGGCCTAATGGCAAGAAGCTGCACTACAATTTCGAAGGTATGGGGTTCTAATACACCAAGATAGTTAATCTTTTCCCATATGCTTGACTGCTTCTGAAAATCTACCAGAGATTCAGTTATGGGTGTACTGACTCAACAGTACACAACAAAAACAATTAAAGCATATCATATCTGTTAGCAAAATGCCAAATATTAATTTCTGTGTAGATTATTATAAAATACCTCTTAATTTATTTTAGTTCTGTATAATATACTTAGGGTTCATTATATACTTGGGGATGATAAGTGATTTATCATTCATTGATAAATATGATCTCAATAGAAAACTCATGAATACAGGTAGTGATCTGTATAAAAGTCAGATATGCCTCCCCTCACTAACCAAATAGTGCATTCCTGCAACTGCATCCCTGCAATTTTCATCCCTGCCCAGCCTCACCCTTTTGCTCCCAACTCTCACCTCTGTGTATCCCCAACATGTTTTTCCCCCAAAAATTTTTTTTAAAAATCCAAAATACAATATATCTGAGTTTTTGTATCAAACAATGTAAATAAGATTATATAAAACACAATGTATATAAATGAAACATATTGTAAGGATATTATTATATGATAACCAATAAAATATTATTAAAAGAAAAAAGTCATATATGCAGGTTTTTTTTTATTTGCCATTTACATGTGTATCTTTGTGTATGCATATATGTCTGTGTGAGTGTGATATATATAACATTTGCTAGAACTGATTCTAGGAAAATGCATCTTTAGTAACAATGATTCTTTTTATTAAGTAAAAGTTAGTAACATTTTAAATAAAACAGAATTGTCAGCCAAATCTAGTCATATTTGAAACAATTTAAGGCAATTTTCTGTTTAAAAAAGTTTGAGAGAAAAACACATATTGATCACTACTAAGTAGTAAAAATTTATTGCAATGTTGTCAGGTGCCTCATTCCAGATCAATACAAATCTCACCAAAAGCTTCTTAAATGCAATAAGAATCTGACAAGACCTTTTTGTCACAGATTAGTGTTAAGGCAATGAAAGAGCCCCCAAGGAAAATCGTCTTTCTGGCTGAAATGGCAGCTGTGTTCTGTTCTAATATGTTCTTTGCATGTATGACAACTTTATTGATATTTTGGATAGCTAAAAAGAATAAAAAATACTGAAACTTTCTATGTACAGAATACTAAAAATGAGGATAAAAACCTAACCTTAAATTTAACTGAATGGTTTTTGTCATAACTAGTTTCATGCATATTGCTAAGCAAAATCATATTTGAAAAGCACAAGAACAATTAACTTCTCCAATATTTTAGACTAGTACATTGATTTAAATTAATATAAAGTAGTATTTTTATCAGGCTGTAGGGATCATTTAATTTCATTAATTATTTTAAAATGAGGATTGTAAATTGGATGATGTTTAAATATAGATTTAGCCCAACAAAGCAACTACATAAAATAATAGCATCTAATTTGAAACTGTGGAAGGAGTCTTCGGTGCTTAAGACAAGCTGCATTTCATGAATTCTGATAATACCAGAATTTAATCATCTTGGCAGTATTGTAATGTCAGTTTACAGAAGTAAACCCATTGAAGCTTGCTTATTTTATTACATGATTCCTATGGCATTTGCAATTATTTGGACTGAGAATGCATGTGCATATTTTTCATGATGTTTATAACAATTTAATTTTATAAATAGCTTTAATTTAACTGTGCAGAAACAAATCCTTTAAAAAGAAAGAGAACTTCTTTTGATAACATTATTTTAGCACCATTATTCATTTTCAAATAAAGCCACACGTACTTTGCAAGCCATTCTTTCCCCCATTCCCTTCTTTTTCTCTTCTTCGAATTGCTCTTTTCCCAGTATCAAATAATGCTTCTTATTAATGAATCTATTGTATTTTAATGCAAATAACATAAGCCTACTGCTAGAGTTTTACAACAGCATTCTCTATATGATTTTTTTAACTGCTAATTTGTTTTGCAATGACCTATAAGCAATTCCTATAGCAGAACTTATAAAAATGCCTATTGAAAAAAAATGCCTATTGAAGGGAAGGAACATTTCACACACACACAAAAAAATCCCCAAGCACAAAAAAACCCCAACGATACAAGATGCATGCTATTTGTAAAGATATTGTTTATATTTTTATTTATCATAATTCTTATTGCTTAATAGGTCTGATATTATCTATTATATTAATTTAACAGATGATACCTATTCCATTTTTTTGCTGAGCAAGACATCTGACAAAGCTGGACTTTATGAAGAAGAATAAGGTATCACGATCGGAGGAAAACTTATCAACATCCTGTGTTAGGCAAATGTTATAACCTTGCTTCCTCAAAGCAAGGAAGACCTAAAGGTCTTGTTTCAAGCTCTTGCTGCAGAAGATCAACAACTACAGTTTTCAAGAGAGATTGCATCTCATGATCAAGAACACAAAAATCTCCACCATTGGAACAATAGGTAGCTTTATGATAGAAGAATAAAAGATTGAAATTACCAACAATTTATCTTGTTTGGATCTACAATCAGTCAATACCCTTGGCTTCAGAAGTCAAGAAATCAAAAGGCATACTGCCTTACTGCCTTGAAAAATCTGTTGTCAAAGAACCCTCCCTTAAAGGTCCTGAAGAGAAATGATGTCAGTTTAAAGACCAAAGTGTGATTGATTCAGGCTATGGTCTTTTCAATCACCTGCCATGCATCTGAGAGCTGGAAAACGAGTGGCAATAATAGATAAAGAATTGATGCCTTTGAGTTGTGATGTTGAAGAGGAGTACAGAATATTGCATGGAGAATGAAAAAAAAATAAATACCTATGTCTTGGAGAATGTGCAGCTAGAGTACTCTTTATCCTTAAGGTTGGTGAAGCTTCATCTCACATGCTTTGGGCACATTGTTAGGAGGGCTTATTCCTGAGAAAGGGAAATCATACTTGAAAATGTGAAGTGTCAATAAGGTGGAATGAGCGGTAAGGTAAAGTTGACACAGTAACTATAGTAATGGGCTCAAGTATGGCAAAGATGATGAGGATGGCAAAGGATAGGACAGTGTTCAGATTTGTTCATCGGTCACTATGATTTGTACTCATTGGCAACTAACAAGAATAACAACAATTAATATATGTAAATTTTATTATTCCAATATTGTTGTTGTTAGTTGGCATCAAGTCACAGTGATTCTATGAACAAATCTGACTCTTGTTTTACCCTTTGTCAATCTCACCATCTCAGATACACTTGAGCCCACTGATAGCGTTATTGTCTATCTCATTGTGGGTCTTGCTCTCTTTAGATGGCCTCTATTCTCCAAACTTGAGATCTCTTTCCATGGAATAACTGCTTCCTAGCAACATAATGGAAGTATGAGAAATAAAGCTTTGTTTTTTTGACTCAAAGGTGCGATCTGGCCACACTATTTCTAATACACATTTTTTCTTTCTTTTGGCTGTCCTAAAAAATTTCAGTCCTCCTCTATAACACCACAGCTTAAAGACATCAGGTCTTTTTTTTAGTTATCCTTATTCATTGTCCAATTCTCAGATACTAATGTGATATAAAGAATATGCATTATATATAACTACAAGGTAAGATATGAACATAAGTTGAGCTTTATAATAATAGTGTTATTGTTATTAGTAACTGACTTATTTATATCAATTCGTAGTGACCTTATGCACAGTAAAACAATACTCTAACTAGTTTTGCACCATTCTCACAATCAACACTATGCTTGAGCCCATTTTTGCAACCCTTTTGTCAAGATTATCAAGCATTAAATCTTCCAGGAACTGATAACATACCCAATGTAGATGAGATGAAGTTTCATCATCCTTGTCTCAAAGGAACATTCTGGTTATACTTCTTACAGCACACATTTGTTTTTTTCATTCTTTTGGAAGTTCACAATATTTTCAATAATCTTGACTAATACTTCAAAGTCATCACTTCCTCTTTATGATGAGTCAGAATTGAATCAATATAAATTAATAACAATGATAATGCATGCACAATTTGTATAGTCAAACTGCTATTTCAATATGTCACGTTGTTTTGTAGTAGTTGTGTACTGCAGAATCAAAACCAACCCATAGCTGACCTTCTGGTAGATTTTCAGAAGCAGTTAATCACATGGGAGGAGATTGCCCATCCTTCTCTCACGGAGCAGCTGATGGCCTTGAACTGCATGCTTTCAGCGTTTCACTGCAGCTTGTTGACAACAGGCCACCAGAACTCCCTACATTATGTCTTAGTATATAAACTGTTATATCAAGAATCATGTTGTTTGCTGTTGTTATGTGTCATTGAGTTGTTTTATCTAATGTACAACATCTCTGAACTCTGTTCTATCTTGAGCCAACCTCAATATCTCTGACACACCTACCCCCATTACCCTAGTCACTGAGTCAATCCATCTCATCCAGGGTCTTTTTCTTTTGTGCTATCCCTACACCCTTCCAATCATGATAGTCCCTCTTTCTGATGCATAACAAGTAATCATGAAGACCATGGGCTTGATCAGGCACACCTTACTCTCCAGAGTGTCCTCATTGGTCTCAGTACTCTGGCTAGGTCCCTAACAGCAGATTTTCCCAATGCAATTAATCTTTTAATTTTCTGGATACTTGTGCTTTGAACTGATGCCTTTGACCTGATACCAAGAGTGTTGATTGTGGAGATAAGCAAACTGAAACTGTTAACAATCTCAATCTCTTCACTGTATTTCATGATGTCATCAACTGACAGGAAGAGATCCATATTTGTTCCCATTTAAAAAAATGTTATTTAGACAGAGTGTGGAAATTATCAAACAGTAACAATATCATTTGCAAGCAAAATCCTACTGAAAATTGTCCAAAACCAACTGAGACAACAAATCAACAGAGAACTGCCAGGTGTGTAGGCTGTGTTTAGAAGAGGCTATGGTAGTAGGAATATTATAGTCAATGTTAGATGGATATTGGCTGAAAGCAGACAATACCAAAAGAATGTCATGAAACATATTTTAGAAATTATTAGATCATTAATTAGATGTGCTATAAGTATTTTATTAGTGCCAGCTTAAAAAAAGTGGTGTTCTGTAACTATAATGTCTGTTACTTTGATGGCCTAAGAAGCTATGCTGCAATCTCATAGGCATGTGGTACAAATCTACTAGCTGTTCCATGAAAGAAGGGTGGACAGTCTCCTCTTGTGCAGTTTACTACCTCTGAAAATCTGCTGAAGAGTCACCTATGAGTCAATTCCAATTCAATGACACGGAACTTAACCACCACTAATATCTGCGGATACTATTTCCAACTTCACCGAATGGATGCTGCACCTGGTACGAATTTACAGAATAAAAATTTTTGATGAAGTAATGCATGATCAATTATCTTGTAAATAATTTTGTTCATTAGCCTAGTTGTAAATCTTAATCTCAAATAAAAAATGCTCAAAATGCAGCCATGAATAATATCCTCTGGGATGTGAAAAAAACACAATAAGTTACAATGGAGTGGAATAGCTCAATAGTGAAATCTATAATATTTAAATCATCCCTGATATCATACTATACACTAGTGAATTAAAATATAGGTATGAAAGGGCACATGATTAATACGGCAGAACTCTGTGTGGGCTGTGAGCAAATCACAGTTTTGTAAACCATTATTATGTAAACAGCTGAAAACTTAACAACAAAATAAGGCATAACTAATGATATAAAAAAGTATACTTTTGACAGAAAACTATCTGATTTTAAAGATATTCGGTAGCTGACTAGCTCTATAAACAAGAATAGCTATCATAGGGTGTTCTACATATAGACTCATACACATTTCTGCTCTATAACCTTCATGAACAGACATTTTAGTAAAACATGAAAAGTAATGTCTCTTCTTAGTCTTCTTTAATCTTTACTAAGAAGTGTGCTGTCCGCTATTGTCATTTTTTAGCCACCTTGTGAGACTTTATTTCTTGTGTCTCTCTTCTGTCAACTGATTTCTAATCATTAGAATTAGCAAATCAATAGTCCTATTGGTCTCTAGATATTGTAAGGTGCAAATAGATGATCTGTTGGTTTTCTACATATTGAAAGTGCATTAAAAATAGAATCTAATAACTTCCAAAAACCTTCACGCAACGACTTAACATCTGCTGCCTATACTGGACCGCAGCAACATTCACTATTTTACATCTTACTGAGGACTACTTTCCCACTACAAAAGCAGAATTAAGTAATAGTAAAAGGCATATTGTGGCCTGCAAACCAGAAAAGACTTACTCTCTGGCCTTTTGAAGACTAAATTTGTGGAATCCAAATCCAGACAGTAGGGTGATTGATAGTCTAGTTTTAGCACATATTTCACTGCAGTCATTCATAGTGCTCCTGGTGCGTGTAAATCATTAACTAAAAACAAAACAAAACAAAACAAAACAAAACAAAAAGCCCACAAAACCCATGTGAAATCATTAACTAAACATAGGGCAGTAAAGAAATTTTTTTTTAAAAGCCCTTCATTTACACATATTAAACACTCCTTTGCTAGGTTTTTCTGACATCAATCTTATATATTCCTTCTTCATCCTAAAATATTCTCTTAATATTGTTGTTGTTATGTGTCATCACCCATACCTCCCTTTTGCAGCTCTGAACCCTGCCCTGTCCTGAGCCAGTCTTACTAATTGTGACACACCAACCCCATCCCCACTTACTGTATCAATACATCCCGAGGGTCTTCCTCTCTTGTGCTGTCCCTCTACCCTTCAGAGAATGATGTCCTTCTGCAAGAATCGATCCTTCTAAATGGTGACTATTATAACAAGAACATGCAGATCAGGAATTAGATCACTTTCCCAGCAGGGGGATTAAAATAATTCCCAGGTGATGTCTAACTTGATTGTAATTTCTCAAAGACTGAAATTTACACTTGGAGAAATCATTAACAAATAGCCTGATTTCATAAGACTTTTCATGTATTTGAACTTAAAATGTACTTTCTTCTCAGAAGACAAAGAAATACCATTCCTATTCTTATCATTGCAGCACCTTTGTGACTGGTAAACCTTGTGTAAGAATCATTAAATAGATACATTTATTCATTGAGATATTATGCTCCTGTGGCTACGCATGTGAAATACATCAGGTTGAGCAGTCATGCACTCCCTCAGCGGCTCAAATTGGGCTGAAATATCTTTCTGCCTGAAGTCATATGGTTTAGAACCTAATAAAAATGTGTGGGTTAGGATTCCTGAGCATTTTTGACAGTCAAAGGAATAAATAAGATTGAAAAAGAGTCTCCAGACAATTTTCTATCAGTTTATTAATAACTTTTATATCTGTGCTTTTTTAAAGATACTGACAGTAATGAAAGAGGGCTCGTAGCTCATTTTAATTTCCACTAAATCATCTCTTGCTTTTATTGAGTATGTTCATGTCTTTATAATTACTGTCTGAAGATAACTTGAAAGGTGGAAATGACAAATGGACAAATTGAATTTTACAAAACCACTTATAAATCATTTATCTAGAAAGAACATCTTTTGACTACCACTGTTAGTTAACAGTTTGAGGTTCCTTTTCCCCTTAGATGGATGTGTACTGTTTCTTTATTCACTCTCTCTAAGTACATGACAGCATAGTTTTCATTAAGAAATCTGCCAACCTTTAAAATAGCAACAAAATCATCTTATAATGCTAGAAGATGAAAGATGCAGAGAAATTTGTCAATGATGAACATGCTGTCATGTCATCCTTAAAATATCACTGTTTGGTAATCTAGAACTGTATAAAAAACTTAGTGATGTAAAATAATAAATGTTTTATGCTACCTATATTTTTATGAAATGAGGAATTCAGGCAGAATTCTTCAGCTGAGGTAGTTCAATGAGTTACGATAACTGACAAAACTTGACTAAAGCCCTAATCCAAGTCTTCAAATCTATCTGCTATCCTACTTTGAAGTTGAATCCAACTCATAATAATATTCCTCAGTTTCCAAGGCTGTAAATCTCAAGGCAAGCAGATTGTGCTTCTTTCTCCTGAGCTATGGTTACTGGAGCTAAACTGAGAACCTTTAACAGACCAATGATCAAAATGATTTCTTCACTCACATCCAAATTGCTCAGCGAAATAGCTGAAACTGCTGAGGCCTGCTTAGGTATCTCTTTCAGCTTTTGGATCTTTTCTATGTGCATAAATTTGACTTTATAAGAGCATAAACCTTCAAATCTCAAACTTGTTGCCATCGAGTTAAAGTTAATTCATATTTATTCTCTGCAATAGAACTGTCCCACAAGTCTTCAAAGATTATAAATATTTATAGATGCAAATTGTCACATCTTTCTTGAGTGGAACTTATGGAGAATTCCAATTGTCTTTATGGTGAGCAGCTCAGGTTTTTTAACCAATGTACTAACAAGGTTTTTATCCGTGCAACACGTTGCTCTTACTAAATGCTAAGAGTTAACTCAAACTCATAGATAACCTATGCAAAATGGATTCCTATGCCATCTTCACAATTTCCACCATGTTCAAATCTATTGTTGCAGTCAAATTACCAATACATCTCTTAGAAGCAATCCATCCTTGCTTCTAAGGAGCAATCTGCTGGCATTTCCTCCTAGACAGTTTTATTGGTTATATTTACAGTTCATAGTTTAGTCTATATCCTTGCCAAGACCACAATTCAAAGCCATTGGATTATTCTTCTGTCTTCTTTCTTTTTTGTCTAACTTTCGTATGCAATTAAAACTGTTGAAAATACTATGGCTTAGGTCATATTCACCTTAGTCTATAACATCCTTTTTCTTTAGCATTTTAAAGAGATCCTTCAAAACACATACATACCCAAGGAAATTTATATTTTTTTTACCTGCTGCTAATTTTAGTGTTGATTGTAGATCCAAGTAAAATAAAATTATCAAAAATTTTAATCTATTCTCCATCTGTCCTGAAGTTGCCTGTTGGTCCTATTAAGGAGATTTTAGTTTTCATCATCCAGATATAATAGTCTTTATTTTTCTTTGAGAATCAAAATCTTTATAGCATTCATTGTATGTCATGTACAATTGATCAGTACCAAATCATAGCTGACTCTCCCGTTGATTTTCAGAGGCAATGAATCATACAGGGGGGAGTTTGTTCATCTTTCTTCCAAGGAACAGCAGATGGATTTGGACTATGTCACTTTGGGTTGACAGAGCAATGATATTTCTATAATTGTCAGAATCTCTACATGATAGCTTCTTCCTGAATCTTCCACAAGGCCTAGGTAGATAGATACTGCAAGGCGTATTATCACCAGGCTTTCAAAACACCAAAGTGTCTCTTCAGTTGCCTGTATTATTTGATCAACATGTTAAGGCATCCCAGATTTCAGGGAAATGATTTAATAGCATGAAAAGAACACACATATTAAATAAATTAATGATGATTCATAGTGACTATTTAGAAGATTAGGGATCTCTGGTGCTTATGTTAAACAGTTGTGCTGCCTACCCAAAGTTATATAATTGAAATCCACCAGTTGATTTCAAGGGAAAAAGATGGGCAGTCTCCTCTTTGTGTGTGTGATTAAGTGTCTCTGAAAACTCACTGGAGGGTCAATTATGAGTTGGTTCCAACTCAACAGTGCATAATAAAAGCAATAACATTTAGAAAATTATCTACTCAAATTTGTATTGACTTTATAAAACAGAACAATAGATAATGGAATGTATTGAGTAGTTGATTTTCATTTTGAAATTTGCCATTTTTTAAGTAATTATGATATGAATACAAAAGAATAAAGAAGGAAGAAACATGGGCTTTTCCTATAAGGACATTTAAACTGAATTTGTTGAATGAGTGATTTCCTATAACTAACATTATGTCTTTGGGGTTTTCCTGCCCCTTCTGATAGGGTGAAACTAGAAAAGGATATTGAAACTCCATCTTGCATACTTTGGGTAAATAGCCAGAACGGACCAGTCTTTGAAGAAGGATATCATGCTAGAAAGAGTCAAGGTATAGCTCGGGAGAGGAAGACCCAAGATGAAACGGGTTAGTAAAATAACTGTGGTGATTAGGATAGGTGTGTCAGAGAGAGTCAGATTGGCTCAGGATAAAGCAGGGTTCAGAGCTATTGTGAATAGGTTTGCTGTGGTCTGTAGACTACTCAATGACAGGTAACAACAACAATTGTTTTATTAGTTTGCATACAATAATTCATTCCATTGTGTTGTTTCATGCATGTTGTTATGTTAATACACTAATTCATTTATGGTATGTTTGACTCATGTACATTGTTTTATATCATCAGTCATGTACATTATATTTTATATAATAAATTACTATTGAAGTATGCCTATTATTACCCATCTTTTCAAGTTCCTATTAGGTCTTTCCTATTCCTTTGACCTCCCATGCCCTCTCTAATTTCTCCTATACTAGTGATTTTTCTCTTTCCCCTTTTCCTGCCCCTTTCTATCTTCTCCTTTTGAATACATTATACACATCTTGGTCAGTTATCTTACTAATTTTTAAATAATGGTCTTTTATCATTAATGGTAGATTTATCCTTAAGAAACTGTTATCTCATTCAGCAGAATCCTCTCTAGACTCTCCCATTATATATATAGTGTTTTATAAAATTATGGCTCCTCAGTGCTGCATAGTAGTATGCTATATGAATGTACCGTACTTTCTCAATCTATTCATTTGTTAACGGGAATTTGGACTCTTTCTGGTTTTTTTTTGGGGGGGATTAACATTGTTATGAATAGAGGTGTATATATCTCTGTGTCTCATTTCTGAGTTATTTGGAGTATATTTGTAGTAATGTAATAGCTGCGTCATATGGGCTTTCTATATTAGGCTTTTTGAGGTAAAGACAAACTTCTTTTCAGAGTGATTGTATAATTTTACAGCCCTACTCGCAGTTTAGGAGAGTTTCAATCTCTGCATCCTCTCCAATAGCTATTGCTTGCTGCCCTGTTAAAACTTTGCTGCTATTGCTGTGGTAAGATTATTATCTCATTGTTATTAGGTTGGGTTTTTTTTATATTTTGTAAAAAATTTTTGTCATATATTGGTGTGTATACTAAGTTTGTATACATCATGTTTCACATTATCCTTCATTCACATTGTGTTTTCCACAATCATTCCCATTCTTATGTTTTCTGAAATTGATCATCATTGAACTATGCCCCCATTACCTTTTCTTTCCAGATTCCCACCAATCTTTCCCATTTCCTTTACTTGGCTCCTCCACCCATCAAATGGTGTGACCCTGTTATTTTCCCTTGCCCATCCTCACCTCTCTGCTCCCACTTTCTTCCCTTGGTTCCTTACACATATTTTGATAGCTATCTTATGCAATATTTGCCCTTATGAGACAGAGTTAGCTCATTTGGCATAATGCTCTACAGCCCCTTCCAAGTTATGTAGTAATTTTAAAATCATTGATTCTGAGTGCTGCATAGTTTTCCATTCTATGAATGCACCACAATTCCTCAGCCCATTCGAATGTGGTTTAATATTTGGGCTGTTTCCATGTCCCTGTGATGGTGAATAACGTTGCTATGAAGACTGTTGTACAGATCTTCATTTGTGTTTCAGTTCTAATTTTCTTGGACTATATAGGATAATCTATGTTCA
This sequence comes from Elephantulus edwardii, assembly GCF_000299155.1. Lineage (NCBI taxonomy): Eukaryota > Metazoa > Chordata > Mammalia > Macroscelidea > Macroscelididae > Elephantulus > Elephantulus edwardii. The sequence goes on along the minus strand of NW_006399831.1, from coordinate 919,421 downwards.
GCTTTTTCCTTTTTTCTTTTTACAAGAATGAAGTAGGTACATTGAAAAAGATGAAGGAGAAAACTGTTTAAAAGGGATATGTCACTAGGTATTTTTGTGACTACGGGAATCCAGAGTGAAGGCTGCATAGTGGAGGGGACCTGAGGGGAAGGGATTGTAAAACAATGAAAGAATTTTTCTTTTACTTTTCCAAGAGGGGAGTTTACTGGGCGGAAGGGTTGTGAGGAGAGAAAAGTTCAACAATAAATAAATGGAAATCCAAAGTCTCTGTAAATTTTCTTTGAAACAAATAATAATAAAAAAATTTAAAAAATGAAAGAATAAAGAATTGAGTTGAGGTAACAGCAAATACAAACAACAGAAGAAGTTATCTTCAATTTAATTGGTGCATGAGAAAAATTGTGGGGAATGATTTGAGATTTTAAAAACATACTTGAATTCAGATAATGGAATGCTTATTTCTGGCAATAAAATTATTTGAGCTTTAAAAAAAAATAGAATGAAGTAGGAGACATAGCACTCTCTGATCTCAAAATCTACTGTTTGTTGTTTGTTGTTATGTGCCGTCGAGTCGATTGCGACTCAGCGACCCTATGCACAACAGCCCTAAACCCTGCTGTATCCTGCCCCAACCGCACTGCCTCTGCCGCACTGCCTCTGACACACCCATCCCGATTACCCCAGTCACCTAGTAAATCCATCTCATTGAGGGTCTTCCCCTCCTGCGCTGTCCCTCCACCCTCCCAAGCATGATGTCCCTCTCCAAGGACTCGTCCCTCCTGGCAACATGTCCAAAGTATGTCAGACGAAGCCCCAGAATCCTTGCCTCCAAGAAGTAGCTTGGTTTAATCCTCTCCAAGATGAATCTGTTTGTTTTCCTGGCAGTCCATGGTACATTCAGTACTCTTCTCCAGCACCACAGCTCAAAAGCATCCACTCTCCTTCTGTCCTCCCTAGTCATTGTCCAACTCTCTGATGCATAACAAGCGATTGCAAAGACCATGGCCTGTATCAGGTGCACCTTAGTCTCCAGAGAGACACTGTTGCTCCTGAGTACTTTAGAGAGATCCCTAACAGCAGACTTTCCATCGCGATACGCTTTTTGATTTCCTGACTGCTGGTTCCAAGAGTGTTGACTGTGGAGCCGAGCAAACGGAAGCTACTACACAGTGGTAATAATGAAAGCAGCATGATACAAGTACAATAATAGACTCATAAACCAATGGAATATAATTGAGAACAAAAAAAATAACCTATCTTTCCGTGGTCAACTGGTATTTAACAAGGAAACAAAATTTATGAAATAAGGAAACAACAGCCTGTTGTTCAACAAATAGTGCTGGCAAAACTGGACTACTATGACCCGCAGAAAGCTTAAGCAGGATCCACATCTGTCATCATATAAAAAAATCGACTCAAGGTGAATCAGTGACTAAGGGAGAAAGCCAAAACCATAAAGATCATAAGAGATAAAGTGGTACCAAGCTTAAAATACCCAGTCCATCATATAAAGAGGCTGACAAATATAGCCCAAAATGCATAACCAGGAGAGGATAAAATTTAATGGGACCTTTTAAAAGATTAATTTCTTGTGTGAATAAAAATTTTTTTTTCCAATAGAATGAAAAGGAAATATACTGACTGTGGCAGGGGGAGGGGGAATGGTAATATTTTTCAGACTATAGTCTCATAACAAATTTTACAGACTACTACCGGGCCTCCACATGTAAAAGACTGATAACCCAATTACAGAATGGGTAAAAGACATGGAAATATTTTTCATAGGAAGACATTCAATGGCCAACATAAAAAAATGCTCAAAATCACTGGCAATAGGAGAGATGCAAGTCAAAACCACAATGAGATATCATCTCACCCCAGTACCAGTGACAAAGTTTAGCAGGGCAGCATGCAATACACGTTGGAGATAATGTGGAGTGATTGGAACTCTCAGACACTGTTGGTGAGATTGTAAAATTATACACTCTCAAAGGCAGTTTGATACTTCCTCTTTGTTTTTTTAATTTGAATCTCCCTGATTGCCAGTGATTTTGGACATTTCTTGTATCTCTTGACCATTCAGTTGTCTTCCATTGTGAAGTCTTCATGTATTTTGCCCATTTACTTAATGAATTATCAGAGTTTTCGGTTTTCTTTTTTGTTTCTTGTAAAGGCTCTATTGTTGCTGTGTACCATCAAATCAGATAGCTGAGCTCCAGTGGGATTTCAAAGGCAATTAACCACACAGGAGATTGTCGACTTTTCTCCTGGGAAGGATATGGTGAGTTCGAACTGTGTGCCTTCACGATTGCAGCACAGATTCTTGTCACTGGGCCACCAAAGCTCCCAAGAGGCCCTATTGTATTCTGTAAATTTTTCACTGTAAGATCCTAGTCTGAAATGTCATTGCTAAATGATATTTTTTTTCCAATGTGTAGATTTTCTTTTAGTTCTAGTGAAGAATACTTTTCATTCACACAGAGACTTAATTTCAAGAAGATCCCATTCGTCAGTTTAATCCTCTCCCAGTCGTGCATTTCCAGATATGTTTGCAAGTCTATTTTTGCCATGGGCTAGGGCTTTTATGTTTGTTTTTTATTGTGTCTTTTATGATCCTTATGGTTTGGGGTATTATCCTGAGCTCTCTGGTACACCTTGAGATGATTTTTTTGTGTATAGGGTGAGATGTGAATCCTATTTCAGTTTTCTGCAAGTAGATGTCCAGTTTTGTTGAAGAGGTTGTCGTTTCTCCATTTTATAGGTTTTGTTCCTTTGTCAAGTACCTATTGAGTATAGGTAGATGGGTTGATTTCTGAGTTCTAGATTCTCTTCCATTGGTATTAGTGTCTGTCATTGTATCAATATCATGCTATTTTTGTTACTAAATTTTTGTAATAAGTTTTGTAATCAGGGCGTACTATACCTCCCACTTCATTTTTATATTTTAGAAGAGCTTTGTTTATCCATGATCTCTTTCTTTTTCAGATAAAACCACAAATTGCCTTATCTATCTCTTTGGAGAATTAATTTGGTATCTGTATTAGTATTTTGTTGAACAGGTAGATCGCTTTTAGCAAGAATATTATTTTCAAAATTTTGAGTCCATGATTAGGGACTGTTTTTCATTGAGTCAAGTCTCTTATTGTTTCTTACAGTAAAGAGAATACTTTCACTCTATCAATCAAGCATAACCCTAATATCAAAGAGAGAAAAAGGCATTGAAAAAACCCAAAACAACATAAAACAAAACAAAAAACATAGACCAATATCATTTATGAATATAGACATAAAATGC
>NW_006399831.1:914734-915260 GCF_000299155.1 Elephantulus edwardii | reverse complement strand
TATATATACAATAGTTTACATAGAAAAACCTCAAAAACTTAAAAACAACCCCAGACCATTAGATCTAGTAGATCAATTTAGAAGAGTGGCAGTTTACATGATCAATATGCAAAAATCAGTAGTATTTCTCTGAAACAGAGAAAATACTGAAAAAGAAACAAAAAGCAGTATGTTTCACAATAGCCAGCCACAAATAATAGACTTGGGAATAATCCTAACTAGATACACAAAAAATCATTTTTAAGGGAAACCACATCATGTCTTTGATCTTCGCTTCACTACCTGGAATTATAAACCATGTGGAGTGGCAATTGATAGACTTTTGCTAAACTGAGCCTAATGATATTTGTTTCTTAACTTTAATATCTCCTCTCTTCACAAGCCCAGAATTAAGATGACTTCTATTGACTTTTTTATATGGTATAATTTTATCTTTCTGCTCTACTTTAGATCCAAATACTAATATTATGGAGTTGTGTTGTTGTTGTTGTTGTTTTAGTGCTGTTCAGTAGTAGACAACTCATAG
>NW_006399831.1:898642-914149 GCF_000299155.1 Elephantulus edwardii | reverse complement strand
CCTGATTTGTGTATAGGTTTCCTGTTGATGTTGTTGTTGTTGATTACTGTCGAGTCTGTCAGGACTCATAGAAACTCCATGAACAAAAGACTCGAGGCCTTTTTTTAACTATTGTTTCTCCAAGTTCATAGAGTTTCCAGAAGCATGTGGTTAGGAAGTGGATGCCACTCCTGCTTCCCAACCTGTCTTAAAACTGGGAACTCCACTAAACACTGTCCACCATGGGCAGCCATTATGGCTTTGAGACCCCAATGGTAAAAGTTTCAGCATCACAACAAACCCAGATTACCTCAGCACACAAATTGACAGAAGAGTCCTGTACAACTTAGAGGAATGTTCCTCCAAAAAATAGCAGCAAAGGATTAAAAGATAATCCCTCAGATCCAACTTATTAAACATAAGGGTGGTCCAGGCAGTTTTGTTCACTCTAAACAAGAGATTTTAATAATAATAAAAAACAAAATCAAAACAAACAAACCCAACAAAAAAAACAACAACTTTCCACAATGACCCTCAGCCAAAACAAGAGAGTCCAGTTGTTTCACCCAGTTTCCAAAGTGGAGACAAAGGCTTGGCTATAAATGCAAATGTCCTCCTGGAGGTCTTACTGACTCTAAACAAGAGGCCCAAACAATGAAACAGTCTGCATAGATGCTCAGCCAAAACAAAAACCCCATCATACAGAGTTGAGCCAATGAAACTCCAAAATGGAAGACAAGGGCTAGGTAATATATATTGTAGTTGTTCTTAAGTGTCATCTAGTACTGGCTCTATAAAGAAACAAAAAAGACTTTAACCTTGCTCTACACCTACTGTCCTTTCTCTAAATTCATAAATTTACCACAGATATATTTAGGAAGTGGATGTCACTCCTGCTTCCAAACCTGTCTTAATGTGTTAGCTAACCAGAGATTGTCAACCATGTGTAACTATTTTGGCACTTGACTGACCAATGGCATAACGTTCAGTATCACAGAAATCCATAGTTATGACAGAATAGTGCTGTACCATTTAGGAGTGTTCATTTCAAAAACAATAACAACCGTACGAATTTTAAAAGGCCACAGGTCCAACTATGCTTCAGGTTCTCAGCAAGAGGAGTCCAGCCAGCCCAATAGGACCTAGAGACTTCCCACACCAACAGAGAAATATTATGGAGTGCTATTTAAAAGTATAGATTATTTTCTATTTGAAAAAATGTTGCAAATGTATTCTCTTTTCTGTATTTTTAAGCAAAGAAAGTAGTTCTGTAAATGACTTAGTGATACTAAGGGCTAGATTACTGAAAAATCCTTATGTTACTTGATGAATTAAAAGAAGATTTGTAGCATTGGTCAATAAAGGGACAGAGCCAAATGCTAAGTAACATCTGTTATTTGTTGTTATGCCACTTGTATATCATAAAACACATAGTGGGTACCAGTTACAAGAATAAAATGAGCTTTAAAGCTCTAGAAGAAAACAGGTAACAGATGTTCCAGTCAGATGATGGAGCTAAAATATGTTTTAAAACTGTTCTGACACAGAAAATAAATAGGATTTATACCCTACAACAACTCTAATTGCTGTGCATTCAAAATAGTTTTGCTGTTAAAGTTAGTATTTCTATTTTAAAAGTAGTCATGTATCCAGGCTATTCCTAAATGTGGTTATCAGGAAAATGTATCCTGCAATTTTCTTTTTTTTAAATTAGAATTCTTCCTCCTGTCAGATATTGTGAAAATAGCACAGGACAGGACAGGGTTCAGATATTTAATCAAAGAATTGCTATGAGTTGTGCTCAACTTGATGGCAACTAACAACAACAACCACCTCATAGTAAGTAAGAATTGCAGATTAGAAATTCATGCTTTCTTTGTTAGGAAAAAAGAAATTCATTAGAGAAAACATTTTGGAAAGGACAACTCAAAAGACGAAGGTATCAGTAGACTGTATCTTGCCTAGTGAAGGAAACAGGGAACCGTTTATGGATTCTGTAGTTGTGTTGTTGTTATGTGCAATTGAGTTGCTTGCATTTCATAGTGACCGTTTGTACAACAGCCCTGAAACCTTCTCTATCTTGTGCCAACTTTACTGTCTCATATACACCTAAATTCACTACCCAGTCACTGCATCAATCTATCTCATCAATGATCACCCTTTCTCCATTCTCCCACCCTTCCAAGCATGGCATCCCTCTCTGAGGACTGGTCCCTTCTTGCAACATGCCCACAGTATGTCAGACAAAGCTTCAGAATCCTTGACCCCAAGGAGCAGCCTGACTTCAACCCTCTCTAGGACAAACTTGTTTGCTCTCCTGGCAGTCCATGGTATATTCAGCTCATCTTCAGCACCACAGCTCACAGAAATTAATTCTCTATCATCCCTAGTCATTGTCCAACTCTTTGATGCATAGCAAGCAATTCTGAAGACTATGGCCTGGATTAGGCACACCTTAGTCTTCAGACTGACATCATTGCTCTTCAGTACTCTGGAGAGGTCCTTGACAGCTAACTTTCCCAATGCAATTTGTCTCTTGATTTCCTGGATGTGGTTCTAATAATGTTAATTATAAACCAAAGAAAAGTAAAGCTATTAACAATCGCAATCTTTTCACCATTTATCACAAAGTTGTCAGTTGGCCCAGTGGTGAGAATCTTTGTTTTCTTGATGTTAAGTTCCAATCCATTTTGAAGGCTGCAGTCCTTGATCTTTTGTAGCAAGTGCTTCACGTCCTCCTCAGTTTCAGCAAGTAAGGTTGTGTAATCTGCATAATGCATATTGTAGATGAGTCTTCCTACAATCCTGATGCCACATTCCTCCTCATAGAGACCAGCCTCCTGGATAATATGTTCTGCATACAGATTGAAAAGGTATTCTGGAGATAGAATACATTCCTGGCATGCATCATTTCTGATTTTGAACCATGGAGTGTCTCCTTGCTTTGTTCTGAAGATTGCCTCTTGCTCCAAGCATAGGTTTTGCATAAGCATAATCAAGTGTTCTGTGATTCTCATTCTTCTCAGAGTCAGCCACAAATTGTTGTGATCCACACAGTCAATTTCCCTTTGCATAGTGGACAAAGATGGGGAAAGTATATTATGTTAATTCATGGAGTATGTGGGGTTCTATTTTAAGGACAAAATCTTCATGTTTACTCACAAAAGGAAGAAGTGTCATCTGAAATTACTTCTAGTGTCTGAAGGTATACTAATTACAATCCTACAAAATACTAATTGATTTGCCACAAATTAGTCACAAAATTAGGGTGTATGTTGAATAGCCCATAGTTGTACGTTTAGGCTATGTGGAACAAGCCTTTAGCTATGCCACACTAAATTGGAAAATGTGCAATGAAGCAGAACTAGACTCAAAAGATTTTACTGAAATCTTTAAAAAATATTATACTCATTAAGAGCATTATGTTACATTGATAGATTATTTAGCAGCAATTTTCACAACTCAGACAGAACTCAAATACATTATAACTAGCTTACATAAAAGGTATTAACCAAAAATAAATAAAGTGTCATAAATAACAGTACTCCTGACTTTCCAGAGACCAACACTGAAATAGTAATGATAAGAAATACAGAATACTCCAAGTGAAAGACATTGCAACCCAAGATGATTCTTGTGCCACAACAATTTTTTTCCATGTCAACATTTCTCAATATGGTTTTCATATTAAACTCTATGTTCAATAAATCTTCTGCCAAGGACCTTTTTAAGGTGATAAAGAGAAACAATATAACTTTAAAACTCAGGTGTATCTGGCTCAAACAATGGTATTTTTCATTGCTACATATGCATATGAAAGTTGGGCAACGTATTTTAAAAAATGAAAACAGTATCCTCCTTAGAGGCAAAAATGTTGAAACTTCTTCACAAATTCCCTTGGCATCTTATTAGGGGGTGCCAGTCCTTGGACAAAAAGCAAATAAAAATACAGGATTAGAAGAAAAATACCTATCAGCTGCTCTGCAGGAGAAGGATGGGCAATCTCCTCCCAAGCAATTAGTAGTCTATGAAATGTGATGGAGGGTCACCTATTGGTCAACTCTGACTCTATGGTACTCAGAAAGAAAACCAACTTATCAATAGTGTGCAACAGATAGTATCTGATTTTAACCATGTATCCTGTCTCCATACATTTTCATTCTGTATGTAGAACAGATTGTTTGAGAGGCTAGACTTTTTGAGGAGGGATGTGGCATCAAGATTGGAGAAGACTCATCAACAACTTGCATTATCCAGGTGACGGAAGCTTACATGTTGAAACCGAGGAGGGGCTGAAGCATTTGTTGCAGAGGGTCAAGGACTGTAGTCTTCAATATGGATTGAAGTTGAACATCAAGAAAATGAAGATTCTCACCACTGGGTCTATTGGCAATGTCATAATAGATGGAGAAGACATTGAGATTGTTAATAATTTCAGCTTCTTTGGTTCTATAATCAACACTCTTGACACAAGCAATCAGGAAATCAGAAGATGAATTGCATTAATAAAATTTGTTGTCAGGGATTTCTCAAGAGTGCTGAAGAGCAAGAATGTCAGTCTAGATAGTAAAGGGTGCCTTATCCAAGCTATGGTATTTGCAATTACTTGCTATGCATCAGAACTAGACAATGATCAAGGATTACAAAAGAAGAATTGAGTTGGGAAGCTGACTATACCAAGCACTGTCAAGAGAACTAACAAGCCTATCCTTGAGAGGGGGAAACCAAGCTGCTACTTAGAGGCAAAGATTTTGAGACTCTGTTTTACATACTTTGGACATGTACACAGAAGGGACCAGTCTTTGGAGAAGGGCATGATTCTTGGGAGAGTGGAGAGACAACATAGGAGAAGAAGTCCTGGCATGATATAGATTGACAGAATAACTGGAGTAATGAGGGTAAGTGTGTTAGAGACAGTGAGATTGGCTTAGACTAGAGCAGGGCTCAGAGGGCTGTAGGGTCACTATGAGTTGTAGTTGATTCAATAGCACATAACAACAACAACTCCAAAAACAACATATTCCTTTACTAGTATTATTAGTGATAGGAGTGAATAGTGGAGAAAATCAGTACTTTGTTTATGAGCCTTTGTATTTCTCATTGTTTCTAGGATTATAATTATAAAATTCTGTTTTGCTTTAGTTCAATGTGTGCTGTCCAGGGAATGCTATCAAAATAATTTAGGTTTTCACACAAAAGCATGTAATTTCACAAAAGAGGAAAATGAGGTTACATTCATAGTAAAATTATCATTTCTACATTCCTCTTAAAGTACAATGCAGTGACAGCATTCTATCTATCTATCTATCCATCCAAGGAAAACTTGTTAATAAAACAACCATTCAAACATGCATACCAAAAACTATAATCAAAGAGGGGGAAACTGGAGATTTCTACCAATTTTTCAGTCTGAAATTGATTGAACATGCAATCAACATTCATTAATAATAATTAATGACAGGAATGCAAGTGTTCAGAATAAGGAAAAAGGGCTGATATTTGGAAATTATAGACTGTGTGACAGGAATTAGGCTAGAGATAGAATGATCAAATTTTGTACAATGAATGATTTATTCATTGCCAATATCTGTTTTTAAAATCTCAAATGACGACTATAGAGATAGACCACATCTAATGGACTACACAGAAGTCAGATTCATTGCATATGTGGAAAGCACCATTTGCGAATCTCAATATTAACTGTGAAAACAAAGTCAGGTGCTAACTGTGGGACAGAACATTAGCTACTCATATGCTAGTTCAAACTGAAGCTAAGGGAAATTAAACAAAATGACATAAACCATAATGAGATCTTAAGTCTATCCCACCTCAATTTAAAAACCATCTCAAGAACAAATATGAGGCAATTGATTACTAATTATGAAGAGCAGATGTATTATGAGATGATATCTAGGATATTATCCATGAAGAGAAAAAAAAGTTTGTTACAAAGACAGAAGAGAAAGAAAAGAGTAAAACAAATATCAGAAGAAACTCTAAATATTGTACTAGAATGTAGAGAAGTCCAAACAAAAGCAAAAATTCATGAAGATAGAGAGTTGAGAAGATTTCAAAGGGCAGCCCATGAAGACAAAACAAAATGTATTTTAAAAATATGTGAAGATTTGAAGATAGACAATCAAATGGGAAGAAATTGCTGACGAAACTAAAGAATAAATTCAAGTCTAGAATTAAAATACTGAAAGATGTTATGGGGCAAAATCTTGAATGATCTAGGAAGTACCTCAAGGAGGAATACATACCGTCATTGTATTTTTGTTACCAAAAATAATTGACTGGGACATAACTACTTCAGAAGTAGCGCATGGTCAAGAACTAATGGTATTAAAGGAAGATGTTCAAGCTTTACTGAAGCCATTGATAGAAAATAAAGTCTCAAGAATCAATGGATTGATTATTGAAACATATGTATAAACAGATATAGCCTGGACATGCTCTTCTGGTTGTGTAAGAAGTCTGAAGAACAGCTACCTGGTCAACTGACAAGAAGAGTGGAATATGTATTCCACTTTTCAAGAAAAGAGATCCAACAGAATGCTAAAATAGTCAAACACCATCATTACTATTACATGCAAGCAAAACATTGCTGAAGATCATCCAAAAATGACTAGTACAAGTGCATTGACCAAGAGAGTCCAGAAATGTAAGCTGGATTTAGAAGATGCAGTGGCATGAGCGATTTCATTGCTGATGTCAGATGAATCTTGGATGAAAGCAGGAGTACCCAAAGGATATTTATTTTTTATTGTTTATGAGAATATATCTGACTAAGAATATCACAACGAATTATGACCAACATTGAGAAGAATGAAAACCCTAGAGCACTTTGCTGTGGTCATGTGAAACTTATACCCAGATCAAGAAGTTGTTGTCTGAAAAAGACAAGGAAACAATGCACGGTTCAAAATCAAGAAGGAGGGCTTCAAGGGTGTATTCTTTTTCCTTGTGTTTTCAATCTACATCCTGACAGAGTGTTTGAGTGGGTAGACTTTGAAGAGCATCATCAGGATCAGAGGAAGACTCATCAACATCCTGCATTATACAAATTGTACTATGTTGGTCACTAAAAGTAAAGAAGTCTTGATGTGTTTGCTGCAGGATTGCATCTCAACACCAAGAAAACAAAAATCTTCATCAGGAACAATAGATAGCATAATGATAAATGGAGAAAGGATTGAAGAGGTTTCTTTTAGTTTTTGTTTTGTCTTTAATTTTATTTTAATAAACATTTACAGAGATTTTGGATTTCCGTGCATTCATTGTTGCACTTTTTCTCCCTGCCCAGCCCTCCCCTCTGCCAGCTCCCCCCGCCCCAGTTTGCTCCTCTCTTTGAAAAGTAGAAGAAAAATTCTTTCTTTGATATACAACCCCCCCGCACCCTTCCCACCACCCCAAGTACCCTCCACTATGCAACCTTAATTGTGGACTCCTGTGATAACCATAAAACCCTATCATACATCGCTTTGAAATTATTCTTTCCCTCATCTGTCAGTTGCACAAGGACAAATACTTCATGGTGCCACTGCTGTAAAACGGGACTGATATCAGGGCTAGGATAAGACAGAAACACTGGATAAATTGCATATACTGCATTGAAACAGATGAGGGATTGAAGTTTTTAATAATCTCATTTTACTTGGATTCATAGTCAACACCCTTTGTACCAGTAGTCAGGAAATGAAAAGACGAATTGTATTGGAATAATCTGTGGTCAAAGACCTCTTCAGCTTGCTAGAAAGAAATTATGTTAGTCTAAAGACTAAAGTGTTCTTTACCAAAACCATGGTCTTCTGAATTCCTTTCTAAGCATCTGAAAGTCGGCCAATGACTATAGATGATAGAAAAATATTTTTCTTTTAATTGTGGTACTTGAGAAGAATACTGTGCATCTCATGGACTGCTAAGAAAACAAACAGGTCTGCCTTGGAGAAAGTGAAACCAGGGTGCCCATTGGAGGCAGGGATGTTGAAACTTCATTTACATATTTGGGGGATGTTGTCAGAAGGGGCCAGTCCTTGGAGAAAGGCACCATACTTGGAAGGATACAAGGTCAGTGCAAGAAAGGAGACTCTTAAAGAAATAGATAGACACAATGACTGTGGAGATGAAGTCAGGTATATTTGGAGATAGTGAGGTTGGCTCAGGATAGGGTAAGGTTCAGAGCTATTGTTCATATGGTCAATAGTCAACTCAATGTCAACATAACAAGAACAAGACACTATTTAATTACATCTCTTTTGGATCCTTGTTATTGTTAGATGACATCAAATAGATTATAATTCACAGTGACTCTATGATAAGCAAATGGAAACTATGTCATATTTTTCATCATCCTCATTAATTCTGTCTGCATCATTGTAGTCACTATGCCAACCCCTTTTCTTGAAGGTCTTCTTGTTTTTTATTGACCGTCTAGTTTCACCAGTATATCTTTTCACAAACAAAAGTACCTCTAGAGAGAGCTCTGGTGGTACATTCTGTAGGAAGATAAAATGATAACCCAAAGGTTGCTTCTCTCTGATGATTTATATGTACGAGCACATTTGTAGGAGAAAGATAGACAATTTTCTTTTGTTCAGTATTGAACCTTGTGAAACTCATTGGAGAATCAGCTAGGATTTAGTTCAAACTGAATGGCAACACGTTGGCTTTTTTTTTCCAGGTCATGCCTCTAGACAATATGCCCAAAGCATATGAACTAAAGTTTCACCATCCTTGCCAACAAGCAGTACTTAAGTTGTATTTCCTCCAAGAAAAAATTTGATTTTTTTCTCTTACAACAACTTATGTGATATTGGATACTCTTTGCCAACACCGTAAGTCAAACATGTAAATTCATTTTCCATTTTCCTTATTCACCTTTTACATGCATATAAAGCAGTTTAAAACATTATAGTTTGGGTTAGATGTACCTTAGTTTCTAAACTGATATTCTTACTCTTTAGCACAGGGAAACACTGCATGGTTCAAAATTGGAAAGGGTGTATGTCAGGGATGTGTTCTTCCTCCAAACCTTTTCAGTCTATATGCAGAATAGATTAATCCGGGAGGCTGCACTCTATGAGGATAAATGCGGCATCAGGTTTGGAGGAAGATACATCAACAGCCTTCTTTATACAAATGACACAACACTGCTTACTGAAACAGTCTTCCTCCAGTTTTGATGCCACATTCTTCTTCATATAATTCAGCTTCCCAAACTGTTTGCTCAGCATACAGATTTAATAGGTATAAGGAAAAGTGTGGTGTCAGGATTGGTGGAAGATCTACTAACAATCTGCTTTATGCAGATGACACAACCCTGCTTGCTGAAACTGAGGAGAACCTGAAATGCTTGCTGCAGAGGGTCAAGGACTGCAGCCTCCAATATGGATTGAGCCTCAATGTCAAGAAGTCAAAGATTCCCACCACTGGATTAATTGGAAGCATCATAATGGATGGTGAAGAGATTGAGATTGTTCACAACTTTAGTCTGCTTGGCTCTGCAGTCAACACTCTTGGCACCAGTAGCTAGGAAATCAAAAAACGTATTGCAAAGGCCAACTCAGCTGTTAGAGACCTCTCCAAGGTACTGAAGAGCAATGGTGTCACTCTGGAGAGGGACATCTGATACAGGCCACAGTCTTTCCAATCACTTGCTATGCATCAGAGAGTTGGACAGTGACTAGGAAGGATAGAAGGAGAATTGATGCCTTTGAGCTGTGGTGCTGGAGAAGAGTATTGAATGTACCATGGACTGCCAAGAAAAATATTCTGGAGAGGGTTAAACCAGGCTGCTTCTTGGAGGCAAGGATTCTGGGGCTTCTTCTGACACACTTTGGACATGTTGTAAGGAAGGACAGTCCTTGGAGAGGGACATCATGCTTGGGAGGGTGGAGGGGCGGTGCAAGAGGGGAAGACCCTCTATGAGGTGGATTGATTCAGTGACTGGGGTAATTGGGATGGGTGTGTCAGAGGCAGTGTGATTAGCACAGGATAGAGAAAGGTTTAAGGCTGTGGTACATAGGGTCGCTATGAGTCGCAAACGACTCAACGGCACATAACAACAACAAGGAAAAGATACAACCCCGATATATGCTTTTCCTAATTTCGAACCATGCAGTATCCCCTTGTTCTATCTATATAACTGCTTCTTGGTCTATGGGCAGGTTTTGAATTATTCCGATTTTTCAAGGTTACTAGTAATTTTCTATGAGTCAAACAATCAAAGGTCTTCGTATAAGCAAGAAAATATGACTAGTTTTGTGAAATATTCTGCTTTCAGCCAAAATCCATTTATTATCAGCAAGAATATCCTTCATCCCATGGCATCTTCTGAATTCATCTCAAATTTCTGGCACTGAAGTTTTCAGCCATTTTTTATAGTATTGAACAAGATTTCATTTTCATGTTATATTGGTGATATGCAAAAAATCAACCCTCTGCTGGGTGACTTTTTAGAATAGAACAAATATGAATCCCTTAAAATCAGTTTGCAAAGTAGTTATCTCCCAATATTTTTAGCTTAGACTAGTGAGCATAACCAGTGTTGGTTGTTAACACCCGTAGCAATTGATAAATTCCTGAGGTCTAATTTTTTTACCAAGACTTTTAGTGAAACTTGAGCTTATTTTTCAGTACCAATTGTCCTTGGTCATATGTTAGTAATTCCTAAAATGACTCAGCATTGACCAATTTCTTTTTCTTTCCGTGAAGCTGTGTATTCTTTCCGTCTTTACTTCCCACTTACTGTATCCTTCAGTACGTTGCCCATAGAATTCCTTAGTATTGCAGATCCAGATTTGAATTTCTTCTTCAGTTCTCTCAGCAGGAGAAATACAGAACTTTTCCTCCATTTAGATTTTCCAAATCTTGGTCTTCTCATTTCACTACAGTACATCCTTGTCTTCATCTTCTCAAGATGCCCCTGAACATTTACTCTTAAAGTGTTTAATTTTGTACTCAGAGAAGTGTTCCTAGGATGTGTTTTTGTCTGTTAAGGGGTTCACCCAAAACCCTACTCACTCTTAAGATGAAATCTATTGGGTCAGAATGGTTAGCAAAATAATTTTTATTAACCAGAGTAAAAAAAATAAGAGTCCTTGAAGAAACAGGACGACTCTAATAGTAAGTGATGAGTGCCTCCAAGCAGAAATGTTATTCAAGCAGAAATGTTAATAGTGGGAAACATGAATGGAAAAATTTCAAAATGGAGCACTTGTATAAAATGTAAGCAAGAGGAGGCTAACATGTGTTCACAGGAAGCGAAGGTCAGAATATAAATCATTCGTTCATGGGAAGATGCTAAGTTGTCAACAATTTGTTCTTGGAAAAACTGTGTTCATGACTGTAATTGTGTATAATCAAATCAGCTGGTGCCTCTCAGCTAGGCTGTGGATTAATTCCTCTTAGTCAAGTGGTTGACTTTTAAATTTCAAAGGATTTAAAACTGAAGCTTAAGTTACATATAACCAACCATTAGCCCCTTCCCTTTCCTTTGTTCTCTGTATATACAAGCAACCACCTCCACTTGAATATAGTATTTTTGCTCAACATTTTCCCAGTTTGAGGCATAACATTTTTTAATAAAAAATGTATATCTTCACTCCTAAGAAAGTATGAAATTTTATTCTTTCATATACTTAGAGAGTATAATGAAATATTTTTTGAGAGGGATTAAAACAAAAAACCTCAATAAACTCAAACAGTACATGTACATACATACCCACCACCACCAACTAAAATCCCACTCACAGACAAGCTATAGAACAGAATGAGACTATTTATAGGATTTCTAAGGCTATAAATATTTACAGAAACAGTCTTTTTTCAACTTTCTCCCAAGATGCAGCAAGAGGGTTTGTATTTTTGACCTTTTGATTAGCAGCCAAAAGCTTTAATCACCATTCCCTAGGGCTCTTTATCAATTTATCTGTCTACCAATTTGCAATATATATATAGTCAATGACAGTATCAACAATATACACAAAAAAGGCCCTGAATGAATTATTTTTACAAGGAATATATTTACATTATAGATTTTTAGTTGTACATCATTCTTGATGTACCTTTCCAAATTATTATATTTTTTAGCAAAAAAGAATCAGTCACCATAAACAATAATTCCTCCACTTACCAACTATCCAATGGTAAAACTAATAAACTTTGCATCTATTCATTTAACTACTTCACAGAAAGGTGTGATCATACTATTTGTACATTTGGTTCATGCTTACACTTATATTAAGACTGCCTCTTCCTCTATTTCTACATAATAAGTTTGTTGTTGTTTGTTGTTGTTAGGTTCCATCGAGCCATAGATGACTCATACTGAACCTATGAACAAAAGACCTGAACATTTGTATAACTTTCATAGTTTCATCGTTTATCCGAAATAGCTTGCCTCCGAGTTCATAGGGTTTCTGGAGGCAAGCTATTTCAGACCTAGATGTCAATCCGTCTTCCAAGCTTGTTTTAATTGGGGACCTCCAACAAACAATGTCCACCATGGGTAACCATTACTGCATTTGACATATCAGTGTCACAGTGTTCAGCATCACAGCAACCACGAGTTACCTCTGTACAGCAAGTGGACAGATCACTGCTATGCGACCTAGAAAAATGTTTCAGAAAACAAACTTCTGTTGATTTTGGCTGCTCCGGAAGAATTCCCAACTTGGATTCCAGCCCCTTACTGCTGACCAAGTGTCTTTTTAAATAGGAGGCTGAATAAAATCAACTCACACCCAATGTCAACTAATCATTCCACCCTAAGCCTCACCAGAACCAGAAAACAAACTTCTGTAGAATCCGCTGCTTCAGTCACCTTCTCAACCTGGGTTTCCTCTCTAAGGAATAGCCTCTTCTATTAATAATCTCAAAGCATTGAGATGAAGCTTCACCATCCTTACCTCCCAGGAGCACTCTGGCTTCACCTTCTCCTAATATTTACATATGAGCACAAGTATGCATATGTTTTGAAGATACAGGAAGAAAGTAGGAAAAGAGGAAGAGATAGCCATTTTAAAAAGTGAACATAGTGAATACATTTTGGGTTTTGTATTTTAAACTATACCAGATATTCCTCATACTTTCTATAATTTTCTGTAAAACTAAGGGCTATTACTAAAACAAACACCTTGCCCAAAAAAAAAAACCCAACTAAAAAAACCCCACCACATTAAAATTAGTTAATTCATAGACATGGAACTGTATAGAAATTCTATTCACATTCATGACCTGGGGGTTGGAGAAAAATTAAGTAGTTCACATCAGCTCCATGGCAAATGCACCATTTCCAGGCTGCCTCTCATTAGGTAACCTAGCAGCATCCTCTGTAAATCTATTTAACCCCCAGGATTACTTTTACTCCTCCTAACATAGAAATCCATTTTAAATGCTATTGCAGTGGCTGTAGCTGTCTTTTTCCATCTAAAAACTAGCATTGATGATAATTGCCTAGTCTTTATACTGCTTAGATTTTCAAGGAGTCTTTGACAAACCACATCTGTAATGTTTTCACCAGTATCATTTAGAGTAACACCCTCCCAAGCCACAAATCATTGGATTCTAATTTTGAATGCACTTGGATCTTTGCAATTACAAAAGAAACAAGAGGCAAGAAATCAATTGTGGCACAATTATTACACAATGTTATAACCATGCTATTCTATCAGGGAAAATGACCTCAAAAGAGGAGAATAAGATTTTTAAAAAATATGTTTGTCAGTGTAATACATTTTTCCTTTGTATTTCCAGAAATAAAGCCTTATATTCTGAGGAGCTGCTTACTAACTGCTATTCTCTGTGTCCTTTATTATGAAAACATTGCATTGGATACTTCACAATTGGATAAAGTATTTCATCCTTTATTAGCTTCTTTCCCCTATAGATAAAGTACAGCCGGTAAAGATGTCATTCTTGTTCTTTGAAACAAGTAGATTAGTCCATTTTCTCCTGGGGTTCAGCAAAGTCCTTCAACAGACGTGACTGGCAGAGGAAGAAGCAGAAGATGTTGGCCCCAGGGGAGAGACTGCTGACTTGATAAATCTTTGGGTCATAAAAGGTCATTCCTTGATGTCTGGAAGAAAGATTGACTTACTAACAAATACCAGCAAGAGATCTTTCTGTAGTGTAAAATCCAAAGAAAACAAACTAATATTGAGGAAATATTTGCATGCAAGCAGCAATGTCAATTCTCAAACAAAAACAGGTGAAATAGTTTCAGTGACTGAGTAAATTTATGGACTGATTTTTAATTTTAAAGCCACTGGAGCAGAAAATCACATGATTTTGTTAGTTGTACAAATTTTCAATTTCCATGTAGGAAAATACATCATGATCTCCTAAAACGATAATTTTAAAGTAGAAGTAATTATGACCGTCTCTTGGAGTTAGAACTCTGAAATCTTGAGAGGAAAAAAATCTGAAATTATAAGGTACTTCAAAAAAAGGTGCTAAAAATTAAAAATTGTATAAATAGTTGAGATTGAACTGTTTGTTATTCATCAATTCATACCTCATTGCACATTTGCTTGCAATATTTTTAGCTTGAAAATGAAAGAAAATATTTGAGATAAAAATAATAGTAATGAAACAGGGTGATCCAAACAGTGTCATGAGTCTCATTCCACTCCACCAAATATTCTTAATTTGGGAAATATTTAATGAACACATCTTTTTTTCCCTTAAGTAATGATTATTATGTTTAATTAAGAATTGAGATATCATGAGTGATTATATGCTCCCAATGCTTTGGCCTGCTTTTAAGAAAATGCTGGCAATGTTGCCAGTAAGCCAATTCCTATTTTGCTCAGATGCCTGACTTTTTAACCATCATAGGTCAGCTTACATACCTTTAATGTCAAGGCTCCTTTCTTTCATCTCCAGTGAATTAATCACACATATTAAGTCCTCTGAGCAGGAGCTGTGCCCTAGGAATTTCTCTATCACATTACATTGTAGTAAGTAAGTCTTGTAGGAAAGAGAACAGGAACAGTATGACTGAATACCTTAAGAAAGAATTACATAGTTTTAAAAAAAGTGAATAAATGAATAAACTGCCAAACATGGAGAACTTTCACAATGTTCCAAATCATGCTCTATTTCACCTTTTATAGTTTGACATCTAAGTTACTAAGATAACTAAGTTATCGATATCCATAGTGCACACAAAGATTTGCTTACTCTTTGTCTTCCGCGAAGGTTCTATTTCTAATATCTTACTAGACATAATTCAATGTTATTTTAATATCTATTATTATCTAAAACCAAAATGTGCCTTCCTAGTTGTCAGATAATATATTTAGAAAAACACATAAAACTTTCCTTCTCCAAAATATTCTCCATAAAATATACCTTCAAAGTACATTTAATAACAACTTAACTCTTGATCATATGTTGTTTCATAAAATTCTTCTGTGTCACCCAATTATTTTTGGTACAATGCCTCTGTTTACTTCTTCCATCTTTTTTAAATGATTTTTTAATCATTCATTATTCTGTCCATAACATATTTAATTATGCAAC
>NW_006399831.1:889060-894302 GCF_000299155.1 Elephantulus edwardii | reverse complement strand
ATGAGTATGTCAGAGGCAATGAGACTGGCACAGCATAGAGCAGGGTTTAGGGCTGTTGTACATAGGGTCGCTATGAGTCGCAAATGACTTGACGGCACATAACATCAACAACCACATCATCATTGGAACCAGAGCTCAGAGCTTTTTGCCTAAGTTTGTGATACAATTTGGTGATGGTGAAATAGTTTTCCTTTGCTAATCTTTTAAGGTTTTTTATTGCATTTGTAAATGAAAGAATAAATATGCCAATTGAGTGCCAAAAAATGGATTGGCAAAGAAAACATGCAGTTTAATCATGTTAAACTTTTACTATATTTATTTTTTTTTATTTGTGGTTTTAATGAAAGTTTACAGAAAAGTTAGATTCATGTTGGTTCATGGTTACACATTTTCCTCCTTCTCCCTCCCCCGAGTCCACTTTATAATGCACCTCTTGTTCCAGATTGTTGCTGTACATATAATGCCTAATCTTGAGTTGGTTTTAATGTATGGTGTGAGATGTGAGTCATGCTTCAATTTCCTGCAATTTGCTTTCCATTTTTGTCAACACTATTTGTTAAAGAGGTCATCATTTTCCCACTTAACTGATATAGTCTTCTTGTAAAAAATCAGTTGACCATAGGTGGTGGTGGTTGTTGTTGTTATGTGCAGTCGAGTCGTTTGCGACTCATAGCGACCCTATGTACAACAGCCCTAAACCCTGCTCTATCCTGTGCCAATTGCACTGCCTCTGACACACCCATCCCGATTATCCCAGTCACTGAATCAATCCACCTCATAGTGGGCCTGCCATCCTGCGCTGTCCCTCAACCTTACCAAGCATGTTGTCCCTTTTCAAGGACCTTTATCTTCTTACAACATGTCCAAAATATGTGAGACGAAGCCCCAGAATCCTTGCCTCCAAGGAGCAGCCCGGTTTAATCCTCTCTACTGCCTCAGGATAGGGCAAGGGCTCAGAATTGTACATAGGGCCTCTATGAGATATAGACAACTTGATTGCACGTGACAAAAAAAAAGATCCTTTTGTTTGACTTTGGAAAATTTTACTGTCTTATTGTTTTCCTTTTGCTAAGTTTGGTATTTGCTGAGGATCTTGGATATGGATTTCTTCTTTTTTATGATACCTAGAAAATTTTCGTGTAGTACCTCTCCCACAATTTTATTAGTGCTTTTTGTTTTTTTTCTTTCATTTTGTTTTGGAATTCCTATCACATGTATTTTGTTTTGTTTCATGTTATATCACATGATTCTTAAGTTTTCTTCATGTTTTTCTTCTTTCTGCCCTCTGTTTTTTCTTCTAGTAAGGCATCATTGAGTTTCTTGTCTCCATTTGTCTCCCAGGCACATTGAAGATTTATTCAGTATTGATCTTGATCTTATTATTTTGTTTTGGATTTTCATGTTTATTTCGAGTATGGATCGGTTGTAACTTCTCTCTTAAATCGATTTTTTTAAAATCATTGTATATCATTACTAATGGTTTTATTTGTATCTTCAATTCTTGGAACTCCATTAAAATGTATTTCTTTTCCTTCTTGTTTCCAGAGTATTACTTGAATTCTCAATCTGACATTCTTTCTTAATTAGATTTTAGTGAAAGTTAATTATTTTGTGTGTGTTTTCATAATGTTTCAACCCGACTACTGTTTCAGTGACATAATGTGGGCTTCTTCTTGGTATATATGAAGTAACTGCTGTAGTGTCTCTGTGAGTAGTTGCTAGCTCCTCCCCCCCATCCTCCCATCAGTCTCCTAAATGCAATTTTCTCAGCAGGCCTTAGTTACAGTAGCAGTGGCCTCTGGATTTCAGTGGGAGAGATGTCACTGACATGTTATTGGGTAGGGGCAGCAAATGTGGGCAGTAAAGGCAGCAGGCTGTCTTTGGAAAAGGAAGCCTGTGGCTTCTGTGATTTTGCTCATGTAATTGAGCAGTAGAGGGTGAGCTCTTCAGTGTGACAGCAGAGGTCTGAAAGCTTCTGTTGTAGGTCTGTGAGAGATCAGGATCACCAGCAACTTTGCTGGTTATCTTTGGAGCAGGAAGCCCATGGTCAGTAAGCTTCTGGGTCCAGGGTGAGGGTGGGGGCAGGCTCACAGCAGTGACAATAGTGT
The DNA here is from genome assembly GCF_000299155.1 of Elephantulus edwardii. Lineage (NCBI taxonomy): Eukaryota > Metazoa > Chordata > Mammalia > Macroscelidea > Macroscelididae > Elephantulus > Elephantulus edwardii. The sequence continues at coordinate 892,194 of NW_006399831.1, read as the reverse complement.
CCTTCAGACTTCTTTGGAGGCCTATGACTCACATTGTCCTGGGTCAGGACTGAGAGCTCCTTATCTCTTCTTAATGTGACATTACGACTGAGTTAAAATCAACTAAGAGATGAACTGCAAGGAAGAATTTGGAAGATATAAAGTGTACAAAAGGAGATTTTTCATCCTTTGTCATTGAAGTCCCTGGTAGACTCAAACTGACAGAGAAGCATCATCTCTGTTAGTAGCAAAAATACCTAGATTAGTAGCACAACAAAGCCAGCAGATGACTATGGAACAGATCATCAATTAGCCATGTGCAAGTTCAAACTGAAGCTAAAGAAAATGAAAATAAGCACTTAAATACAGAAATATGACCTTGAGTCTGATGTGATTGAATTTTAAAACTCTCTTTTGAATAGATTTTTTACTTTATGCTGGAGATGAAAAGGTGAGAAAAAATGTGGTTGTTTTCAGAGTTAATGAAGTTATTTCTAGATCAATATTGAAATACAATGTTGTGAGTGGCAGAATAATATTCACACACATACAAGAAAGTTCAGTGAATATCACTATTATCCAAATATATGCACCAACAACTAGAGCCAAAGAAGAGGAAATCAGAAATTGATCAAACATGCATTCAAGATACATTAATAATAATGGGTAACTGCAATGTTAAAGTTGGAAAGAGAAAAGAAGGACCATAGGTGGAAAACATGGAATTGGTGACAGAAATAAGGCTGGAGGTAGAATGATAGAATTCTGTAAAATCAATGATTTAGTCATTGGAAATACTTTTATAAGAAACATAAACACAAGCTATACATGTGGATTTTACCCGATGGTATGCATAGGAATCAGATAGATTATATCTGTGAAAAGAATTGCTGGAGAAGATCAATATCAGCTATGAAAACTAGGCCAGGGGCTGATGAAGGTCAAGCTGAAGCTAAAGAAAATTAAATTAAATTCAGAGGAACCAAAATTTGACCTTGAGTCTATCTTACTCAAATTTCAAATACATCTCACAAAGACGTTTGAGGCTTTGAACACTAATGAGTGAAAATCTGATGAGCTGTAGGAGGATATCAAGAATATGACCCAGAAAGGATGCAAAAGGTCATTAAAAAGACAGAGGAGGAAGAAAAGACCAAGACAGTTGTCAGATAATACTCTGAATGTTGCACTAGAGCACTGAGAAGCCAAAACAAAGGGAAAAAATGAAGAAATTAAGGAGCTGAACAGAAGAATTTAAAGGGAAGTGCGGGAAGACAAAGTAAAGCGCTAAAAGGAAATGTGAAATGAGGTGGAGTCAGAAAAGAAGAAGAATTGAACTTGCTTTGCATTTCTTAAGCTGAAGAAACTATAGAACAAATTTAAGCCTTGAGTTGCATAACTTAAGAATGCTATGGGCAGAATATGAAATGATCCAGGAAGCATTAAAAGAAGATTGAAGGAACATAAAGATTCACTGTATCAAAATTAATTGGCAGATGGAAAAAATCATGGGATAATGTATGAACAAGAGCTTCTGGTGATGATGGAAGACATTCAATCTTCTCTGAAAGAAAGGGCAAAAAACAAGTTCCTAGGAATTGACAGCATACCAATTGACATACTTCAACAAACAAATGCTGCCCTGGATGTAATAACCAAGTAGTTCCAAGAAATATAGAGGACAACCACCTGGCAACTGACTAGAAGAGATCCATATTTGCTCCCATTCCAAAGAACAGTGACCTAATAGAGTGCAGAATTTATTGAATAATATCATGAATATCACATGCAAATAAGATTTTGCTGTAAATTATCCAAAAATACTGGAATAGTACTTCAACAGAGAACTGCCAGACATGCAGGCTGGGTTTAGAAGAGGCCATGGTATTAGTGACATCATAGCCATTGTTATAGATGGTTCTTCTTTGAAAGTAGAAAGTAGCAGAGTAATGTCTGTATTTCATTGATTATGCAAAGACATTCGACTGTGTAGATCACAACAAACTGTGGCTAATTCTTGACAACAATGGAATCCCAGAACAGTTGATTGTGCTTATATGAAACCTATACTTGGACGAGGAGGCAATCATCAGAACAGAGCAAGGAAACACTGCATGGTTCATAATTGGGAAGAGTGTGCACCAGAGATTTGTCCTCTCTTCATACCTTTTCAATTTATATACAGAAAAGATCATCTGAGAAGCTGGACTTTATGAGGAGAAATGTGAGATAAAGGCTGGAGTGAGACTCATCAACAGCCTGTGTTATGCAGATGACACAACCTTGCTTGCTTAAACTGAAGAGGACCTGAAGTTCTTGCTGTAGACCATCAAGGACTGAAGCTTTCGATATCGATAGAAGCTCAACATCAAGAAAACAGAGATTCTCAACACTGAGTCAATTGGTAGCATCATGCTAGTGAAGAGATTAAAATTGCTAATAGCTTTAGTTTTGACTCCACAATCAATACTTTTGGTACTAGCAGCCAGGATATCAAAAGATAAATTGCATTTGGAAAGTCTGCTGTTAGGGACCTCTCCAGAGTACTGAAAAGTAATGGTGTCAGTCTGGAAACTAAAGTGCACTTGATCCAGGCCATAGTCTTTGCAATACTTGCAATACTGGTCAATAAGGAGGGGATTGTATAAGGATAATTGATGCCTTTGAGTTGTGGTGCTGGAAAGGTGTATTGACTATACCATGGATTGCTAGGAGAACAAACAGGTTTGTCCTGGAGAGGGTTAAACGAGGCTGTTGCTTGGTGGAACGATTTGAGGCTTTGTCTGACATACTTTGGGCATGTTGCAAGGAGTGACCAGTTCTTGGAAAGGGTCATCATGATTGGGAGGGTGGAGGGACAGTGAAAGACAGAAAGACCTTCAATAAGCTGTATTGTTTTAGTGACTGGGATAATGGGGTAGTTGTGTCAGAGACAATGATGCTGGCACATGATAGAGTAGGCTTCAGAGCTATTGTACATAGGGTCACTATGAGTTGCAAGTGACTTGACCCCACATTACAACAACAAACACTAATGACTGATAACTACAGGAGTTATAAGGTAACATCATGGATAACATCCATAAAGAAATTAAAAGGTAATTACAAAGATAAAATAATGAAAAAACTAAACTGTCAGAAGAGACTCTGAAACT
>NW_006399831.1:888193-888960 GCF_000299155.1 Elephantulus edwardii | reverse complement strand
TACTTGTTCTAATAATTTCTGTTAAATCCTGAGGTGAAATCCATGTGTGTAGTTGTATTTGTGTTTCTTATAAAAGGTATTTGCAATGAGTAAATAGATTGTAGGGAATGCTATTGTTCTATCTCCAGCCTTAAATCTGTCATAAAGTCCATGTTTTCAAACTACTGATTCTTCTTTCTTGTTCCCAATTTTTGCATTTGTCTCCCATTATTAGTTACGCATCTTGATTGCATGTTTGATCAATTTCTGACTGTAAAAAGTTGGTTGTGGATAATCAGGTATGATTTTTTAATAAATGAAGTGTTGTTTGTAGGAAAATACAATTCAGTAAATGTTTGAAACAGCAATACTTTACCATAATTTTTAGTATTGTTGTCTGTCATGGAAAAATTTTAGGAAAATGAATAAGGAAAATCAAGATAATAGATTATAACATGTTAACACATTTCATGAGAAAATAAGGAAAAAACCTTTAATAATATGTTTACAAATTGAAATCATATTAAACATGTAAGGAAAACTAAGAATTTGTACATTAGAACCCTTAAATTAACATAATCGCTACAGTTACCAGTGCCCTGGAGTTGTCTCTGACTCATAGCAACTGTAAAGTTTACTTTTCAGTGTACTTTTTTTCTAGCCACAGGATTGGACTTTGACATGAAGATAGGTGGGGTATGGAAATAGGATCTGTTAGTCTATTCACAAAGGGATTTGCTATTTAACCATTCCACAACGCAATTGGCCATTCTCTCCAATTTACAAGG
>NW_006399831.1:881620-883223 GCF_000299155.1 Elephantulus edwardii | reverse complement strand
TATTGACAAAATCTTGAACAATGTAGGAAGCATTAAAAGAACATGGAAGGAATATACAGAATCACACTGTGTTGTAAAGAACTGGTCGACACTGAACTCTGAAGGTAGTATAATATCGAGAACCAAAGTTACCGAAGGAAAAAGTTCAAGCTGCACTGAAGACATTGACTAATAGTGAGGCCTTAGGAATTGATGGAATACTAATAAAGGTGTTTAAATATACAGATGTAGCCCCTTGGATTTGATAACTAGTCTATGCCAAGAAATTTGGAAGGCAGTTACCTAGTTAACTGCCGGAAAGACATCCATATTTGTTCCCATTAAAAATTAAAAATAGTGATCCAAGCTTTGAAAGTTATAAAAATATTGCTGTCAAACTAGTAAAATCTTGCTGAAATGTATCAAGAGATGTTGTTATTGATAGTCATTGAGTTGAGCATGACTCATAGCAACTCTATGAATAAAAGACCTGAATCTTTTCTATAACTATCATTGTTTCTCAAAGTCCGTAGAGTTTCCAGAGGCATGTTTTTGGGAAATGGAGTGTATTGACAAAAATTTCCAGAACTTAAAGCTGGATTCAGAGAAAGTGTATGCTTGCTTAAATGAGAGAGCTCCAGAAAGATATTTACTTGTGTTTTATCTATTATGCAAAGACATTTGTCTATATGGATCTTAATAAATTGTGAATAACTTTGAGAAGAATAGGGATCACTGAATATTTAATTGTGCTCCTGGGAAACCTATATATAGACAAAGATCAGTTCTGAACAGAACATGGGAACATCATATGATTTAAAATTAGGAAAGGTGTGTGTCAGCATTGTATCTTTTCTCCCTCCATACATTCTCAAAATGAAGAACTCATAAAGCACCTACCGCAGAAGATCAAGCACTACACCCTTCAATGTAGATTACACCTCAATATCAAGAAAACAAAATTCAAAGACTAGAACATTTTATTTCATGAAAGCAAAAATATTGTCCTCACTGGACTAATGGTGCTGTTGCTGGTCCTGTTGAGTAGACTATGACTCATAATGACCCCATGAAGAATGTCTCTGAACCCTGCCCTATGCAGAGCCAGTCTCACCAACTCTGACACACTTGTCCAAAAGGCCATAGTCTCGATGCCAATCCATCTCATCCAGGATTTCCTCTCCTGTGATGATTCATCCACCCTTCTATCATGGTGTCCTTTTCCAAGGAGTGGTCTCCACTGGCAGCCTGCCAAAATTATGTGAAACCGAGCTTAAAATCCTTCCCTCCAGAGAGCAACTTCGTCTCACCCTCTCCATGGCAGAGCTGTTCGTTCTCTTGGAATTCTTTTTGGTACCCTACATCTGTATATATCCTCTAAATTTTTTCAATGTTTCCTGCCCCATTTAAGACTCTTCCTGTAGGTCCCTTCAGTATTACAACTCTAGATTTGAATTGAGAAATATAATCTCAAATTTTTTTTTGTTTTTCTTTTCCAACTCCAGCTCTTTGCAAATTTTGTTGTAATACTTTGTTTTGTCATCTCACACTGCTTTTTGATATCATGTGATTATCTCCTTTACCTCAATTTCTGCCCTTGTTATGACTTCTCTATATTCTAGTA
>NW_006399831.1:879446-880800 GCF_000299155.1 Elephantulus edwardii | reverse complement strand
CAGGGACTGGGTTTTTTGATATGAAACCTAAAAAAAATGTGATCTGAAGTTTCATCAGCCTCACTTAAAATTATATGAAATTTTGTGGCTATTGTTAGGAGATATCAACTCTAACTCATAGTGATCCTATCCATAATAGAATGAAATCTCACTCAATCTTGTGTCATTTTTAAACCCCTTGTCGGGGTCACTGTATTCATCTCTAAATGACATTTATTATGTTCGTATTTAGAAGTGAAGATCATTTTCTAGGTATAACTTATTTAAGCTTAATATGAGTATTAAATTGAATTAAAATAAAAGTCTTTTGTATTCTTTTTCAACAGTTCATTGGATAATAAAAAATAAATATGTAAAACCAATAGAATGTGATTTTCATAGTTATATGTTTATTGTATAATGCAAATCTAAATTAGTAAAGCAATACACTAACTTTATTTCCTAAAAAATATAATTGGAATGGTAAATACTCAAATTAATAGTAGAAGACACAAGCATTTTGTTACTTCATAAATAAGAGCTAATTTAAATACATTTAATGCACTGCAAATTGTTGCATGGCTTCTGCTCAGCGTAATTAGGCAACCATGAAATTAAAGGGAATAATTTGATTACACTTCCCATAACATTATAATTTTTTTGTTTTTTTATTTTTTTATAAGAGGAAGCACGGGGGTTGGGGGAAGAGGAAGCACAGGGAATAAAAGAACACGGAGTACTATGTTTTCTCTCCTTAGTGATTCAGAGTTGTTCTCAAAATATGTTGTATTTGTATATATGCCTGTTATGTTTCATTTTACATACAACCTACAAAATTACTAGAAAACTTTTATACTATCTTGCATAATTATATTTAAATAAGCCTATTGTGTGTTTTTCTGATTTCCTTACTTACTTTGTCTTTACTCAAGTCTCACTTTTCCAGTGTGACCTATCGCTCCCTTGTTGAATACCGCAAAATGACACCAGCAATATTCCACTTCCTCTGACCTTGCCTTGAATTTTTTGTTTTCAAACTATTGATCAACTTGAAGCATACTATATAACCTGCTCATGCAAAATGTGTACGTTTTAATAATGTATACCTCCCAGTAAATTTCTCTATATCAAAGACCTTCATGTTTTAGGAATGTGTCTCCACCCCCTATATAAATATTTATTTATGGAATAAACTTTTGTTATTGTTGTTGTTGTTGTTATGTGCCGTCGAGTCACCTGCGACTCATAGCGACAATATGTACAACAGCCCTAAACTCCGCTCTGTCCTGTGCCAATCGCATTGTCTATGACACTCCCATCCCAATTATCCCAGTCACTGAATCAATCCCCCTCATAGAGGGCCTTCCTCTCCTGC
>NW_006399831.1:852102-878021 GCF_000299155.1 Elephantulus edwardii | reverse complement strand
TACCCCCTCCCTTCACATCTATCTCCCTTTCACCAGCCCTCCATCTAATAACTTATATATGAAGCTTCCATGGCTTCTGTGATTGTATTTTCTTGAGTCATTATTTATTTATCGTGTTAGAAAGACCAAACAGAAGACTTTTCTAGGACCATAATGTGAACTTCAGGTGTTTTAGGAAAATAATTCTCTGATGATGTAATAATCTGCCAGCCAATCCTGTTTAAATTGAAAAGTAGTCATCATAAATGTTTGTTTACAAAAAGCATATTTTAAATTATATACATTTATTGATGCTTTAAATGTAAAGTAGTCTAAATTTTTAATCTCTTAAAAATTTTGCAGCTCTTCTGATAAGATAATAAAGAGTACTCAGGAAATGCAGATGAAATTGATCGAAGAATTTTATGGAAGGAATGCTCCAAAAATACAAACATATAATGATAGGAAAGTCAGGAAAGATTTGTAACTTCTCTAAAATCATGTCTTCAGAATTCTGGTTATAAAAGGCATATTTGGAAATCCCAGTAAGCATTACTTTTCCCATATACTTGATAAGCTACAAGAGCTCCCTAATAATTTATCAGGCTGTCCGCCCCATTAATGAGTTGTATTGAATATAGTGGTTGTATTGGAATGGGAGGAAGTGTGTCGCTGAGTGTGTATGTGTAAGAATAAATGTAGTATCCTAGACCTTAGTAAAGAATTTGACTCAATTTGTTTTTTTTTCCTATAATTATATTTTATTAATTTTCATAAACATTTACAGAGATTTTGGGCTTCCACTCATTCATTGTTGCACTATTCTCTCTACCCTCCTCCCAGTTTGTTCTTGTCCAAATGCCACAGTGCTTGTCAAAGCCAGTTCTGATTAATCTTCTTTGTCAGTGTGTCCTTTGCCATTCCCTATCACTCCTCCCTGAGAGAGACTTCACCCTGAGTCATAAGTAAAAGGGGATGGCGTATTCTCTTAGCTACTTCCTGCTGAAAAGGGACGCTGTGGGTTTCAGGGTGAAGATCTTCTCTCACTACTCTAAAGGGCCCCTTTGGCAGTAGGAAACACATGTTTCCTTTGACTCAATTTGATATCTTTAGAGGTGAAAACTTCCACTTTTAACCTGTGTATAAAACTGTGTTTATTCCATTGTGCTTGTAATACAAGTACTTTACAGAGAAAGCATCATAGGTGAAAAGCGGTTTGTCCGGACACTGCACTATAGGACAATAGCACAATAAGGTTCATTTGCTATCTGATAAGAAACAAAAGTGCTAAGTAGCATTAATAACCCTAAAAGTTTATAAATTGTGTAGCTTACCCTTCTGCAAGTTCTTTTTAATGTTCTGGTTACATTTTTGCTAATTATGGGTGGAGGAGTTTTATATTCAAACACTCTTTGTTTTCAGTAGCTATAGAGATAGGCAAAATACCTTATTTGATAAAATGTGTGCTATGTTTCTGGGAATGAATATTTCACCCCTATACATATTGCTTCCCTGGGGTACAACAGAATAGAAGAGTGCCAAGACAGAAGGAGTAACAATCTTACTAGTAAAGAAAATAACCTTTGGCTTTGAGTACTCTTGAGTGTCAATTGACACTCAAACCCCATAACTGCCCACTGTTTCCCTGGTAATGCTGTAGATTGAGAGGACTATTTTTCTTAAGAGGCTTTTAGAATCTCCTGTTGTGACCTTCAGGGACTGCTTTTTATTCTGCCACCTGGAACTCTTCCTTAATAGCTGTTTTCACCTCTGATCCGGCATTGCCTCTAAAGTTTCACCTTTTGGTCTGTGCCAATCTAGTTCTCATTTTCTCTCCTACAACCACCAATGCTAACTGCTTTTGTTGAGATGGGAAGACAGGAGCATTTCTCCTAAACTACAACTCTTTAATTTGCCAGACTGTATAATTTACTCTTACCTAAAATTGTGAAACAGTTTTCAGCTTTGAGTCAGTTCAGTGCAACAGAGCTAAAGATCCCCACAAATCACAACTTTTCACCAGTCTGGTAGCATTACATGAATTGTAATGGACAGGACATATTTCAATGGAAATTTCTCTTGCTCTCTGTTGTGTGGTGTGAATAAAGTCTTGGAGTGTATTATTATGAGATTTGTTGTTGATAGGTGTTGTCAAGCCAAGTATGACTCACAGCAAATGACCCTATAAGCTATAGACCTGAATCCTATTCTATTCCGTGCCATCTTCACCACCTCTGACACACTTGAGTTCATTGTTGCATTCACTATGTCATTACATTTGGTTGAGAATCTTCTTACCTTTTACAGACCCTCTACCTTTCCAAGTGTATGATGTCCCTATCCAAGGAATAACCTTCTGCTAACAACATGCTCAAAGTATATAAAAGGAAACTTTTCTCATCTTTGACTCCAAAAGCCACTTTCTCAAGACATACTTGATTGTTCCTTTGGCAGTGTTTGGAATATTTAATACTCTTCTCCAACACTACAGTTCAAAGACATCAATTGTTCATCTCTCATCCTTATTCATTTTCCAGCTCTCCACAGCAAAGCAACTGACTGTAAAAAGAACATGTTATGAAACAGATACATTTTAGTCTTCAAACAGACATAATTGATCTTCAATATTTTGAAGATAGATATTCCAGACTGTAGACTTTCCCAGGGAAAGACATCTCCTGATTTCCTTACTGCTATACCAAGGGTGCTGTTTGTGGGTCTTAATAAAATAAACTTGTTAACAGTTTCAATCTTTGCCTCATTTATTATACTGTTGCCTATTGGTCTAGTTTTGAGAATTTTTGTTTTCTTAATGCTGAGACACAATCTACATTGAAGGCTGTGTTCTTTGATATTTTTCAGCAAGTGCCTCAAGTCCTCCTCACTTTCAGAAAGCAAGGTTATATCATGTGGAAAACATAGATTATTGATAAATCAAGTGCACCTTAGTCCTCAAACTGATATCATTAATAATTTGGTGAGGCCTCTGGCTGCAGTCTTTTTCTGTTGTTATATTGTGAGACTACTCGTGTATATATTGTGATTTTAGCTCCCAAAATATGTGAAATTATTTTATAACATTTAAACATAGCCAAATTAATGGGGCATATGGATCTTATAAAAGCAAAAAATTGAAAAAAACTTCAGGATTGGTTCTCTGATTATACTTACTTTTAACATGGTTCTGTATATAAGTTTATTTATTATTATCATAGGTTGAGAGTTGAAACAACCCTAAGGTATTTAACAATCATAGTATGATTTCAGAACATCTTCTTAAAGCTTTTTGAAGGTAGATTTCTGTATTCATATCTGTTCCAGCATAAGTCATAGCTCCCAGCTCCTGCCCATGCGGTCATTTTACTGAAGTGTCCCCATCTGTTCTATTTGTTGCTGTACAGGTTCAATGAGATCTGCCTACTCTGATATTTTCTGTGTGCTAGGCTTTTCTCTTCTCCAAGTAAAAGGAATTTCAATTATTCTACAGAGGCTTTCTTCCATTTGAGCAACTGTTTATTCAAATGCATTTGAAAAGTTTGTGTTATAAATGATATTCGCATACTTATCTACTGCAAGAAAACAGACTTGCTTTAAATTGAGAAAGTTCTGAGATACAGGGAAGAAAAGAAATAAATACAACTGGTTATTTAAAAGCTAAAATCAAAGAACAAGGAAATTACAGTCTTTACTTATCAATAATGTAATTAGTAGACACCACATTTTAATCAGCTGACCTGATAAGAAATTTTATCTCATTTCACTTGTTCCTGTACTTTTATAAAATGGATTTCCTAAGGTTGTTCCCTTTGCTCCATACTATTTCTTCATTTAATGACATTGTTGTTGGTAGGTGTTATGCAATCGACCACAACTCAAGTAACCCAGTGAACAGTTGATCTAAACCCTGACCTATCCAGTATCACTCCAACCATTCCTGACATGCCTGAGTCCATTTCTCTAACCACTGTGCTGATGGATCTCATTGAGAGCTGTTCTCTCTTTTACCAACTTTTCATCTTTCCAAATGTATTTATTGATATGTGAGATCAAGTTGCCTGTGACTCATAGCAACCCTATGTACAACAGCCTTAAACCCTGCTCTACCTTGTGCTAATCTCATTGTCTCTGACACATTTACCCTCATTACCGCAGTCACTAAATCAATCCACCTCAGAGAGGGTTTTCCTCTCCTGAGCTGTCCCTCCATCCTCCCAAGTATGATGTCCTACTCCAAGGACTGGTCCCTCCTTGAAACATGTCCAAAATTATGTCAGGTGAAGCTTCAGAATCCTTGACTCCAAGGAGCAGCCTGGTTTAACTCTCTCCTGTATGAACCTGTTTATTCTCTTAGCAGTCCATGGTATATTCAATACTCTTCTCCAACACCACAGCTCAAAGGCATCAATTCTCCTTCTATCCTCCCTAATCATTGTCCAACTCTCTGATGCAGAACAAGTGATTGCAAAGACCATGGCCTGTATCAGGTGCACCTTAGTCTGCAGAATGACATCTTTGCTCTTCAGTATTTTGGAGAGGTCTCTAATAGCAGACATCCCAATTACAATGTGTCTTTTAATTTCCTGGCTGCTGGTCTTTTTCCAGGAGTTTCCCTTCCAAAAATATACTCAAAGTATGTAACACAAAGTTTCACAAATGGCAAAGAACTGCTGCAGAAGCAAAAGTATGAGTCTGGAATCCATCAGCTCTGCAGGAGATGAAAAATCTCCTCCCATGTGTTTACTGCTAAACTCTGGAGGGTCAGCTGTGGGTCAGTTCTGACTTAGTGGTGCATAATAAGAACTTCTAAGAACACCTTGCCTGCACTTTTTCCAAGACATTTGTTTGTTCTTTTTGCAGTTCATGGGATATTCAGTACCATTCTCTAACACCATTACTCAAAGGCATTTAGTCTTCTTGTTGTTGTGTACCATCAAGTCAGAACTGACCCATAGTTGACCCTCCAGCAGGATTTCAGAGGCAATTAATCGCACATGAGGCAATTGCCCATCTTTCTCCATGAAGCAGCTGATGGATTTGAACCACATGCCTTTGGGATTGCAGCAGTTTCTTGACACTAGGCATCAATGTTCCCTTTTAGTCTGGTAGAAAAATTACATTTACATTGTTGATAAATACTTTGATTAGTTCAATATATACTACTTCCATTTTTTATTTAAATATCTAGCTCCAGTTTTCAACTCCCTTTTCTTTAGAGATTTGTGCTCTTAGCAGTTATTACTCTTTGTTTTATTGACTCTTTACAGAACTTATTCTTAATTTTAAAGTTTGTTTCTAGTGTTTTTCCATGTAAAGTACAAATAAGCAAACTTTGTTCATTAAAATTATTTTATTTTTAAAATAAAATATTAAATGAGGCTTAATTATATAAGTATATAGCATGGAAATAGAATTTGTCTTTGTCAGTCCTGAGAAGCATATATAAAAAAAACTCTAATCACCACCTTAGGCAGAATACCATTGAAGTTTATGTATAATTTGAATTGTATAATGCATATTATATTGAATCTATTAAAATGTTACATTTAATATTTTTAGTATATCAGAGTGATACAGCATCAGGCAAGGTTCTGTTCTTTTATTCATATAGTCAATATGAGTGAGAGTTGACATTCAACTACAACAAAAACATAAACAGGGAAAGAGAGAGAGAGAGAGATTTATCTTAAGAAAATGTCTCTCATGAGTTTAGAGACTTGCTGGTCTTAAGTCCGTATGTCAGATGCCAGTTTAGACGTTCCTGGTGAGGCATCTGTAAGAGATAACAAGCCCAAAATTGGCAGGTAAGCTGTTAACTTCAGAAGCTCACAAATCCAAGATCATCAGATAATAGGCAAGCAGCTGGCTCAAGTCCAAAGAAGCAGTGGTCAGACAGAAAAGTAAAAGAGCTTTTCCAGAAAGTCAATATATTTTTTTATGTAGGCCAATTCCCCAAGGATACTTTTTTCAATGTATTGGCTGCTTACAGTAGATTTTTGTCATGGAAATGATTACATATCAAATAATCACCAAGGGGATGATTACATTCCAAATGGTAACCCAGAAAATTATGGATCATTTAATAACCAACCTTAACCATTACACTGAATCACCAATTTTTTCCTACATTTTTATTAAGGATCATCTTAACACTATTCATAAAAAGAACAATGAAAACGACAGCTACACTGAGATATGGTACTATCACTATTCAGAAAAAAAATCTCTAAGTTGGATAGTACATTTTGTTTACAAATATAGAGAGAAAGAACAGTTGGATAGTACATTTTGTTTACAAATATAGAGAGAAAGAACAGTCACACACTGCTAGTGGGGTTATCAATCTACACATTCCCTGTGGAGACATATTTGATGCAACTCAACAGCACATAACAACAACAGCAACATAGTTATAACAAATTCATCTATCATACAAGTAACAATTCTGTTTTGAGGAATTAATCTTCAGATACTCATGGTGGACATGTGTAAGATGTATACTGAAGGTCAGTATTGAAGCCTTGTTTGTGAGAACAAAGAACTGGGAACAAATATCTAAAGGACTAGTTATCTATATTTGAGCACATTCATATAATATTGAGGAGTGGGAAAACTGCCAGCATAGGTCATAGGGAGTTGAGCTTCTAACTCAAAGGTGGTATCTCTCCTGCTTTTGAATCTGCTTGTGACTCTGGGAGAAAAATTGATATTCTCTTCCCCTGCAATACCACTGCCTCCAAAAACCCAACTGCAATGAATTGAGTTAGAAAGAAGAATGAAGGGCTAAAGACACTTGTCCAAAAAGAATAATTTACATTATATGGAAATATTAAGGAACAAATAATAAAATACTATGGAATACATGAAATAAAGAAACCAAAAACTAATTGCCATGAAGTTAATTCTGACTCATGTTACAAAACCGAAGTCCTCTATAAAGTTTTTATAATTTGAACTTTTGCAAAAATAAAGAAAAGTCTGCAGGTGTTTCTTTTGCTGCTTCAGTGTATTTACTGATGGTAAGTTGATTGTGACACATAACTACACTCCACTGGATTTCTGTGGTGTAAGTCTTTAAAGCATATTTCAGCCACGTAGCAGCTTGTGGATTCGTACTGTTCATCTTTGTTTAGCTGTACAATATACCTAATATAGTACATCACCAGAGTTCCTAGATATATCTCTGGATGGTTTTTCAAACCCAAAGTAATTAGGTTAGTGGTTGAGTCCAAACCATTAAAGCTACCCAGGAACCATGTATCGTGGTAACTTTAATCTAAAAGGATGAAAGGCAAAACCTAGAGACATACTCTATAAGTAGTTGCACTCTTAACCCAAAAGCGGTGCCACTGGTGGTTTGAATCCATCAGCTACTCTGTGGTTGAGAAATAGACAATGTTGTGCCTGTGTGATCTACAACTAAAAAATCTGCCAAAGGGTCGGGGATGAGTGGGTTTAGATTTTGAGGTGTTTTCTTTTTTTTTTTTTACTTTTGTGTTCTCATAAAACGATTTTTAACAAGTCCACATATTCACTCACAGAAAAAAAGAGTTTTGGAAACTAAATGAAGGACAAAATGTGGAGCAAACCATTCTGCTTTTATTTTGTTTTTTAAATTTTATTTTGTACTGGTTTATATACAAAATTCATAAAGTTAACACACATTGTTTTTCACACAATCCATTCAGTTTTAGGTTTTTTTCTATTTTGTTTTAACATTGTAATGCTTGTCATACATTCTTGTACACACATAAATATTCATGTACATATCTTATGTATGAATGCCTTTAAAACTACCTTATACTATAAGCACACTATATGTGTTCTATTTGCACAGTAACATTGCATATAAAGATATATCTATAATCAGACTGATTTATGTTTTATCACTTTCTCAGACTTTAGAAAAGATTATCCATATAAACAACCTCTCTTTCTTTACCTTGCAAATTTGCTCCAAGATTTTCACCATCAACCTACATGTTACCGTTATTAGATGCCATCAAGTTGGTTCTAAGTAATAAAAACCTTAGAGAAAGCAGAATGAGCCAGTGCCCGGTTCTGTGCTATTCTCACAATGCTTCCCATGCTTGAGTTATCGATGCAGTCCTCTTGCCCACTCTTCTCATCGAGATACATTCTTATTTACACTGACCATTTACTAAGTAACCTGTCCAGAAATTAGTTTCTGCTGATAATAATCTGTTGCTTGTAGAGTTAACCTCTGGGCATAAACTTATTAAAAGTATATGACACAAAGAATTATCATCTTTGCTTCTAAAGAGCATTCTGACTATACTTCCCCCAAGACAGCTTATTCATTTTTCTAAAATTCCATGGCATATGCAAATTACAACTTGATGTTCCACTATGTTGTTGTTGTTCCACTATATATATATATATTTTTTTTCTCTTCTCCATTTAGGAGTTAAGCCTTTTGATACAGTGATCTTTTTAAAAATAACTGGTCTATATGTAGCAACTGATGTCTCTAGCATATTTCAGACACTGTATACATACTGGTTGAATCATCTTTTAATGCACAGTTTGAAATATATAAATAAAGCTCTGAGAAAGCTTCCAAGGCAGAGAAGAAAAACACTTTCAACAATTACCTCTATAGAATCAGAATTTCCTTGGGTTTTGGAATGAATTATTGTACTCTGAATGACCTCCAGAAGAAGTGCTTAGCTAGTGTTCACAGAAAACAACAAAAATACAAGAAGATATTGCAATTATACGTTTAGCAAATGAAATTTCCTTATATGTCTCATAGGAAGGATAATAGTCAGTTGTTTGTAGTGCTAACTTACGGACATAAACTTTCTAATGCCTACTTGCTTAGAAACTATCAGTTATTTAACTTGTTCACTTTTTTTTATGTGTACCATCTCTACTTCTGTGATTGTGAGGTATTTTGTTCTTGTTTAGGGAGGAGGGCAGTTATCTTTGTTGTTTTTATTTGTTGTGAATATGGCTCTAAAGGGACCTCTGGAGTTTTAGTGCTAAGGAATTGGTCTGCTAACCATAAGACATGTGGTTAAATTTGTATGGAAGAGAGATGGAAAATTTTCTCCCAAGCAATTTACTGTCTCTGGAAAACATATTTGGAGGGTCAGGTATGAGTAGGTTCAGACTTAATGGTGCATACCAACAAAAAGGTATCCTAATCACTAAATATTTAAGGATTATTAAATCTTTACACTACATGGATCGAATTCAGGAAGAAATGTGTCCGGTCTTGATACATTTTCAATCTGTATGTAGAACAGATCATTTGGGTGGTTGGAATTTATGAGGAGGAATGTGGCATCAGGATTGGAAAAAGACTCATTAGCAACCTACAATATGCAGAAGACACAACCTTCCTTGTTGAAACTGAAGAGGACCTGAAGCTCTTGCTGCAGAAGGTCAAGAACTGTATAGTCTTCAACATGGATATAAGCTCAAAATCAAGATGACAAAAATTCTCACCACTAGGCCAATTGATGGGTGGAGAGAGGTTGTTAACAGTCACAGCTTTCTCAGCTCCACAATCAACACTCTTGGCAGCAGCAGTCAGGAAATCAAAAGATTAATTTCACTGGGAAAATCTGCTGTCGGGGACTTCTCCAGAATAATGAGAAGCAATGGTTTCAGTCTAGAGACTAAAGAGTGCCTGATCTAATCCATGATCTTCAGAACTACTTGCTATGCATCAGAGATCTGGACAATGATTAAGAATGACAGAAGAGGAATCGATGACTTTGAGTTATGGTGCTAGAGAAGAGTCTTCACAATGGACCACCAAGAAAACAAATAAGTCTGCCTTGGAGAGGGTGAAACCAAGCTTCTCCTTGGAGGCTAAGATTTTGAAGGTCTATCTCACATACTTTGAGCACATGGCCAGAAGTTACCTGTCGTTGGAGAAAGACATCATGCTTAGAAGGGTGAAGGGACAGTGCAGGAGAGGAAAATCCCAGATGAGACAAATTGATCCAGTAACTGATGTAATGGTGGTAAGTGTGTCAGAGTCAGTGAGAATAGCTCAGAAGAAGGCAGACTTTAGAGCTGTTGTACATAGGGTCAGTATGAGTCATACATAGGCAATTATACAAAACTTAACAACTATATGTATGGGTTTTGGGTTTTGTTTCCATTTTTTTTCTCAGTAAACTGAAAATCTTTGCATCTGGTGGTTTCAAACCACCAGCCACGCTGGAAGAAAGATGAACAGTCTCTTCATGAGTTACAATCTGAACTCAAAAAGGGTTGAACTTGACTCAGTGAGAATGAGTGAATATATATTGAACCTAATGATAACCAGGTGCTAACGTAGGCACAGGATAATCAGGAGAGAAAAAGACAAATCTGGCTCAGTCCAGTTAATATACTCTAAATATAGCCAATAAGTACACGCAACGTGTACATGTTAACCCAGAGATGAATTGACACAGTCACTGGGGCAATGAGAGTAGATGTGTCAGAGAAAATGAGATTGACTCAGAATAGGATAGGGTTCAGAGCTATCGTGTATACAGTTGCTATAAGTCTCAGAAGTCTAAGGAAATTACCAAAATGTATTAAAAATTTCAAGTTTTTAATGGAGTTTTATCAATATATCTAACACTACAAGGAAGTAATATTTTATGATGTTATTTTCAGTTGTATGATTATGGGAGATATCTCTGTGGATCTTTAGACAGAAATGTAAAAAATTAAAAGACTTTATGCTACCATGAGTGAAGAATAAAACCTCCATCTGAAAAGGTGTTAAAATCGTTTAAGAAGACAGTATAACTGTCAAGAAATAAATGCAGATAGAAAGAAAGGGATGAGTTTATGAGTGGGAGGAAGGGAAGGATCAGATGAGTATGAGTTTCTCCAAGTAAGAAAAAAAATTTATTTTGCAGTCTGAATGTTGTTGTTTTGTACCATTGAGTCAGAACTGACCAGTAGCTTACCCTTCACAGAGTTTTCAGAGGCAATACATTTCACAGAAGGAGATTGTCCATCTTTCTCTCGTAACTGGTGGATTCAAACCAAATGTTTTCAGGATTGCAGTGCAGCTTCATACCACTAGTCCACCAGATTGCCATAGTGTAAATGTAGTAGGAAATTATATCAGCTAAAAAAGTAGATAGATACACCTAATTTGTATTTGCAAAAGTCTCTACTAATTATATAGTGAATAGACTTTTAAAGAGAAGGGTAAAAGTCAAAACCTTGCTAAAAGAGTATTGAAATGGTCTTAAAGAAAAATAATAGTGGTTTGGTCTGGGTAAATAATGAAGTTAGAAACGTTGAGAAGTTATTTAATTAAAAACAGGTGTTGAAATTGAAATTAATACTGTAGTCATCAGTACATGGAGTACAGGAGATTCTTATTGATATTATTAGAAGGCGCCAGGTCTCCTATGACACATAGGGACACTAAACAACAGATTAGGACCTTTCCCTATTCTGCACTGTCTTCATGATATCAGCCATGCTTAAACTTCATTTTATAGTCACTGTGTCAATCCATTTCCTTGAAGGTCTTCTTGTCTTTCATTAACACTCAGCACGGTAACTTATGCCAAGCCTCTTGACAACACACTTAAAGTATGTGAGATAAAGCTTCCTATCCTTGCCTCAGGAAGTACTGTTATTTCACTTCCTCCAAGGCAGATTTTTTTCTCTTTTGACAACCCATGGGATATTCAGTGATTTATGCCAACACTATTATTAAAAGGCAATGGTTATTCTTTGGTTTGCCTTATTCTCTGACCAATTTTCAGAAGTGTGGTTTGTGTCTTTTAACTGACATCCTTACTTTTGGGCACTTCAGGGAGCTTTGCCAATGTATGCATTTTGTTTATTTATTTACTCATGGGTGTTGAATCTAGATTCAAATGAAATTAAAATATTGGCAACTGTAATCTTTCCTCCATTGATCATGGAGTTGCTTATTGGTCCAGTGGTGCATATTTTTTCCTTTCTTGATGTTGAAATGTAATACATATTGAAGACTGTAGTATTTGATCTTCTGAAGTATGTACTTCAAGTTCTCTTAATTTTCTGTAAGCAACATTTTACATCTGTGTTATGATCCAATCATGATGCTACATTCTTCTTCATGAAATCCAGCTTCTCAAGTTATTTCCTCAGCATACAAAATGAATAGGTATGGAGCAAGGGTGCAACCCTAAGGCACACCTTTCTTGATTTTAACCCATGCAGAATTCCCTTAGTTTGTATGAGGACAATTATCTGTTCTGGAATCCCAATCCATCTCAATGTTGTCCATCATTTTCTATGATCCACAAAGTAATTCACTTTTGTATACTCAAAATTAAATTAAGCATATTTCTGTCATTCTCCATTTTCAGAGACATCTGGCATCAGCAATAATATCCTTTGTGTCACACCCTCATCTAATTTCTGCTTGAATTTCTACCAGTTACCTGGTAGTTGTACTGTTACAGATATTTTTAAATAATTTTCAGCAGTATTGTGCTTGCATGTTACATTAAGGGAAACATATGAATTTCTTTCAGTCAGTTAGCTAGGTATCTAGCTTATTTTCAAATTTCTTGGAATAGACAATTGACCACATGCAAGACTGCATCTGGTTGTCAAAACATATGTTCTTTATTTCACCAGTCCCTGGGCCTTAATTCCCAGAGTCTTCTATGTAGAATTAACTTCTTCCTTTATTGTCATTGGTTCTAGATCTTATGCTATTTCCTGAAATGATTCAATGTTAACCAGTTCTTTTTTGGTTCAGTGACTCTATATTCTGTCCATTTTAATGCCTCTTGCACCATCCAATATTTTGCCAATAGGGTCCTTCATTATTTCAACTCAAAAATTATATTTGTTTTTCAGTTCTTTCAACTTGAGAAATGCTGAGTATGTCTTTACCTTTTGATTTTCTAATTCCAGCTCTATGTACTTTTCTTTGTAATATTTTGCTGTGTTTTCTTGAGCTGTCTTTTAATATTTTCTGTTAATTTTTCTTACTTCAGAATTTCTTTCCTTTATTTTGATTTCTTTATATTCTAGTGCAACTTTACACCAATTTTTGCAGTCTGAAATTATAGATGCAATCAAAATTGTTGTTGTTATGTGTCATTGAGTCAACTGTGACTCATATTGACCCTACGAGAAAAAAATAGATCTGAACTTTGCCTTGTCTTGTGCCATCCACACTGTTTTCAATATACTTTAATTCATTCTTGCAGTCACAATGACAAACTTTCTCATTTGGGGTCTTCCTCTCATTCATTGAGCCTCCACTTTTCCAAACATGATGTCCTTCTCCAAGAATTTTCTCCTCCTTAAAATATGCCCATAATATGATAGATTAAGCTTTACGTGCTGGTTTCTAAGGAACAACCTTGTCATACTTTATCCAAGATAGACTTGCTTGTTCTTTTGGCAGTTCATTTGCTCAGTATTCTCCTCCAACACAACTCAAAGGCATTAAATAAATCTTCTTCTGTCATCTTTAGTCACTGCCAACGTTTACATGTATAGCAAATAATCAAAAAGACCATAGCTTGGATAAGATTCACCTTAGTCTTTAAGCTGACATCACTGCTACAGCAATGCTCTGCAGCACTTTGGAAAGGTCCATGACAGTAGATCTTCCCAATATGATATATCTTTATATTTCTTTACTGCTAGCACAAAAATGTTGATTGTGGATCCAAGTAAGATGAAATCATTGACAATTTCAATCTTTTGATGGTGTGATTGTAAAAGGTAGAAACAAAGAATGATTGGAAAGTTGGCATTGGTGACAGAAATAATGCTGGAAATGATAGACATCAAATATGCTTCTATTATTCTGGACCAAATTGGATTTCATCTGATTCAGGCTGTGATCCTTCCAATTACTATACATCTGAGAGCTGGACAATGAGTAAAGATGACAGAAAAAGAATTGACACCTTAGAGATGTGGTGCTGGAGAAGAGTACTGAACATTCCATGGACAGCCAAGAGAATGAATAGATATGTCTTGGAAATGAGAGAGCCAGAGTGCCTTTTGGAGGCAAGAATGATGAGGCTTCACCTCCCATACTTTGGACATACTGCTAGGAGGGGATATTTCTTGGAGAAGGACAAGATGCAGGTAGAAGGGTGGTGAAGGAGAGAAAGACCCTCAACTTGGAGGAATGAAATGGTGTCTACTACAGTGTGTTCTTGTGTGTCAGGAAGTGTAAGGATGGTGCAGGATAGAACAGGAATCATATCTTTTGTTCATAGGATGGCTATGAGTCCTACTTGACTCAACAGCACCTAACAAAAATAACAACATTCTGGCCAAAACCATTAGATGAATTATGTAGATATTTAATTTGATTCTGCACTAGTTAAAAGTTTGATATTCCTATCAGACAAATATTTTTGGGAGAAATTTGTAGATTAAAAGAAAATAAGACCAAAATTCAAGAACTAACTAGTGGAATAAGTTATGTAATGTTAGTAAGTCAAGTAATGTAGGCATCATAGATATCACTGTATAGTGTGAGACTATAACCAGTCATTTGAATAACAAATGAAAGTAAATAAATCTGAGTCTTTGCTAGTCTATCATTTAAAGTTTTGAGAAGAAGAAGATTCTGGAGACTGTAAAGAATAACATACAAAGAGGTCAAAGAAGAAACTTGTCTTTCTAGAAGCAAGATAAATAAAATACTGAAAGAAAGGAAGGAGAAAATACATTTATTAAGTCCTGCTGAAAGTTGAAGAAGATGGTGTTTCATACTGATCTTTGATTTAATCAAAGTAGTGGTGTCTCTCAAATTTGATAAGTGAGTTACTGTTGAATTTTAATATATGCCTTCATTTGAACCAGCTGATCCTGCAACTGGTTTTCAAAAGCTGTAAATTAAATGGGAAAAAAAGTGTTCATCTTCTTCCTGTGGGAAGCTAGTGGGTTCAAACAGCTTGCCTTTGAGTTGGTAGCCCAACTCCTTAGCCATTAGTTCACCAAGATTTTATATCTAATTAGAATTCATTGTTGTTGTTATTGTTATGTGCCATCACGTTGTTTGTGACTCATAGCAGCCCTATGTACAAAACCCTGAAACCTGCTCTATCCTGATCCAACTTTACTATCTCCGACACACCTATTGTTATTACCCTAGTCACAGTATCAATCAGTCATAGTATCAATCTATATTATTGATGGTTTCTCTCTCTTTTTCCATCCTGTCACCCTTTCAAGGATGATGTCTCTCTCCAAGGACCAATCTCTCCTTGCAACATGCCCAAAATATGTCAGATGAAGCCTCAGAATCCTTACCTCCAAGGAGCAGACTGGCTTTACTCTCTCTAGGATATACCTGTTTCTTTCTATGGCAGTTCATGGTATATTCAGTACTCTTCTCTAGCACTACAGTTCAAAGGCATCAATAATTTTTCTATAATCCCTAGTCATTGTCCAGCTCTCTGATGCATAGCAAGAAATTGTGAAGACTATGTCCTGGATCAGGCACACCTTAGTCTCCAGACTGACATTGTTGCTCTTCAGTACTGTGGAATGCTCCATGACAGCAGACTTTCCCAATGTATTTCATCTCTTTATTTCCTAGCTGCTGGTACCAAGAGTGTTGATTGTGGAGCCAAACAAACTAAATCTGTTAGAAATCTCTATCTCTTAACCATGCGTCATGATGTTGCTAATTTGCCCAGTGGTGAGACTCTTTGTTTTCTTGATGTTGAGCTTTAATCTACTTTAAAGGATGCAGGTCTTGATCTTCTGTAGCAAGTGTTTCAGGTCCTTGTCAGTTTCAGCAAGCAGGGTTGTGTCATCTGCATAATTCAGGTTGCTGATGAATCTTCCTCCAATCCTGGTGTCACATTCCTCTTCATACAGACCAGCCTTCCGGATGATCTGTTCTGCATATTAGAATTCACTAACAAAACAAAATAAAGAGAAATGGTGACAGAAAAATATAGTTATTTGAGAGCCCTGGTGGAATAGTTCATACAAATTTGTGTTGCTAACAGAAAGATAGTATCTGTCTGGTGGTTCAAGTCCAATAGCTCCAAAGGAGAGCTCTATAAGGGAACAGGACAATACTCTTCTGTACGATTGATTTACAGCTTCTAAGACACAAAGGAAGGTCTGCTATGAGTTGGTTTCAACTTGACAGCAGGTGAGTTTTACATCAGTCATTGTATTATATCTCTAGGTTAACTTCTGGCAGAAGGGCTGGAATACAATGCAAATGTCAAAAACAATTTCAATTACATTCACAAGAATTTATCAGTCTGTCTTGGAGGAAATGTAACCAGAATCTTCCTTAGAGACAAATCCTTTGGACATGTAAGGAGGGACTAGTCTTTGAAAAAGACATCATTTTGAGAAAAAGGGAAAGGTAGAGGGACAGGAGTGACAGAAAGACCCTCAACAAAATGTATTGCCACAGTGACTGTAATAAAGGGGTTTAAGAATAATTTAAGACAAGGTTCTAATCTACTGTTCATAGTGTAGTTATGAATTGTAGTTGACTCAGTGACACCTGACAATAACAACTTCCATTAAAGGAACAGATCATATTTTAGTGTAAATTCTCTAGGTAACCAAATCCAGTGACAGACATATAAATATACACAAAGATATTTACTTGCTAATCCACAAAGTTGGTGCATATATTTGAATGATGGTGGTATTCACTGGACTTCCTTGTATGCATATGGATATTATCCTTTCACTGACAATATTGTACTTCAAAATGGATCTAGCAATGACGTTTTTAGCTATGAAAGCAACTCCATTTTTCCTCACCTTTTCATCTCCAGAGTAATATATCATATGGTCATCCGATTCAAAATGCCCCATGCCAGTCCATCTCATCTCACCAATGCCTAGTGTGTCAATATTTATGCATTCCATTTCTTCCTTAACAATATCTAATTTTTCTACATTTATGGTTCTCACATTCCATGTCCCAATCACCAGTGTCTGCTTACAACTGTTCCTCTTACTTTGTGTTTCCATACTTGAAAACTCAACCTCCTTTGCCTTTTCTGTTATCTAAATGTGTTCTGTTGTGCATAGGGTTTTCAGACGCCTGCTATTTCAGAAGTGGATGGCCAATCCTTCTTCCTAGTCTGTCTTAATGTGAATGTTCAGATTTAGAGAAGTATCAGACAGACTACCACATAGCTCATAGGATCGCTATGAGTCACAAGTGACTCAATGGCACATAACAACAACAAACAACAATCCACAAAGGTACTATAGACAATGGCTCATTTTAAAAATATATGTATATTTTGTTCCTCCACTTACAGGCCTATGTTTATAATCTTAGGAAGAAGTAAACAGTAAATGAAAACAGGTTGTTATTTACAAGATTTAAATTATAATACATATTGTTGTTGAGTTGTTCTGAATCATAGCTACATATTATTTGTCAGAGTAGAACTTTTCTTCATAATTTATAATCTAAAGGAATATTACTGATAGTTCAAATCCACCAGTCACTCAGTGAAAGAAAGACAATCTCTTCTACTGCAATTTGGTGCTATTGTTGATGTGATGTTCAGTTGAGTAAACTCTAATTCATAGTGACCTTATGAACAATAGTTCTTAACGCTGCCTTATCCTGAGCCAGCATCACTGTTTCTGACACACTTGCTGTCATTGTCACAATCATTGGATTAATTAATTTCATGAATTGCATGATGTACTCCTTTGAGACTGGTCCTTCCTGGCAAAGATGTGAGGCAGAGTTCAAAGAATAACTTTGATTTCACTCTCTCTAGGGAAGATATATTTGTTCTTTTGGCAGTAGAGGGTATATTCAATACTTTTTTCCAATATCGCAATTCAAAGACATCAATTGTTCTTCTGCCATCCTTAGTGTTGTCTAGCTCTCAGATACATGGTGTTGTTATGTGTCATTGTGTCACCTGTGACTCATGTACAACAGCCCTAAACTCTCTTCTATCCATTGCTGATCTTATTGTCTCTGACAAACCTACCCTTTATACCACAGTCACTGAATCAAGACATTGTAAGCAATAATGACTATAATGGCTTGGATCCATTTACAAGTTCCAGCAATTAATAGCAAAGGAAAACCCACTTGCGAGCTATAAAGTGATTCCAACTCATTGGTGAAAAGTTAAGATGTTGAGAATCTTCAGTAAGCTTTTCTTCCACGGTGACTCAGGGTGGATTCAAACCTTCAATTTTCTCTTAATTGTAAAGCATAATAAGCATTTATATTACCTGTAGATTCATGATTTTCTTCACCTGTGGATTCTTAAATCATCTTATTATTAGCAATAAAGTCTTCCTCTGCTTCTTCTAAATAAATTGCTTGCACCTGAATTTTTGGCACAGGTTATTCTGGGATAACTAAGTAAAAATCTTTATTTTAGTAATATTGTTGTTATTGTCTACCACAGAGTCAGAACTCACCGATAGCTGACCCTCTAGTGGATTTTCAAAGGCAGTTAAGCATAGGGGACGAAATTGACCATCTTTCTCCCATTCTATTTTATTAATGTTGTTGTTGTGTGCTATCTAGTTGCTTGTGAATCATAGCGACCCTATGTACAACAGCTCTGAAACCTGCTCTATTTTGAGCCAACCTCATTGTCTCTGACACATGTACACCAATTACCCCAGTCACTGAGTCAATCGACTTTATCAGGGGTTTTCTTTTCTTATACTCTCTCTCTACCTTTTCAGGCATCATATCGCTCTACAAAGACTGATCCTTCCTTATGATATGCCCAAAGTATGTTAGATGAAGCTTCAAAATCATTGCCTGCAAGGAGCAACCTGGTTTCATCTCTTTGAGGATGGACCTATTTATTCTCCTAGCAGCCCATGGTACATTCAATATTCTTCTCCAACACCATATCTCAAAAGGCTTTACATCTCCTTCTGTAAGCCTTAGTTATTGTCTAGCTTTCTGATACACAGCAGGTAATTGAGAAGACCATGGCCTGGATCAGGTACAATTTAGTCTCGAGACTGATATTGTTGTTCTTCAGTACTCTGGAGAGGTCCATTCTGATGGATTGCTCAATTTAATGGTAAAACTAGTCAATTCCCTTAAAAATAGGTTAGCATGCCCTATTAGCATATTCCCACCCATATGGTCAAATCAGGCAAAGGCTAGGAAAGTCATATTGAAAAATAAAACTCTTTACTTCCACAACCTGGCACTATGACTATATGGACAGTTAGATGTAATCAAATTTACCAGAACTTATAACGAACTCTTGAATAACAGAACTTTAATCTGTGCCATCTCCACAGTATCTGTCATGCTCAACTCTGCTACTGCTGTGCCAATCTATCACTTACTGTGATTCCTTTCTTCTGCTAACAATTACCTTTCTTAAAATGATGTATTTTTCATAAAATTAGGCTCTCCAGGCAGAAGGCCCAACGTTTATTGGACAAAGCTCCATTATCCTGGGTGCTAAAGAGCACCAGACTCTAAGGAACACTGTGGCTACTATTCATCAATACTAAGTCTGCAGCTGGCCTGGAGGCTCCGCTCTAGAAGTTTGACTCTTGTGTCTTGATGGGGGTCATGTAAGGAAAGTTTTGGTTTGTGTTGGTTTGTGTTTCATTTATGTTATTGCTATTTTCCTTCCAGAAGCTGGTGTCAGCTGGCTGGACTTTTGCCCATATTAGCCAGCAAAGACCCAAGGGTGGAGGGTCTACTGGGTTTATCATATTCAACAGTATGTGTTGGGTATGACTTTAAAATTCTGTAGTGATGAGTTCACTCTGCAGCTGACCTGGAGGCCCCTGTGTAGTGGTTCCAGTCTAGGAGTTGATTTCTCGTTTCTTGATGGGGGTCACATAAGGGAAGTTTTGGTTTGTGTTGATTTGTATCATTATTGGCTTTTTCCCTCCACAAGCAGGTGCCCGGGGCCTTCTGTAAAAATTTACTAATGTTAGAATAAACATTCTTTAAGTGGTACAGTAGCCATTTGTCTATTTGCTTTACCGAATAACTTGGAGTTGCTGTTATGTTGAACACTGCCATAGTGTCAAATATCACAATGGTTGCCCATCATGGACAGTGTTTAGAGGAGCTTCCATATTGATTCAGGTTTGGAAGCAAGACTGGCATTCACTTCCTAAACCAGATGCCCCTGGAAACTCTATAAACTCTATAAACACAAAGAAATGTTAAGTATAGAATGTAATTCAAGTATTTTGTTCAGAGGGTTGCTATGACTTGCATTCGACTTGAGGACACTTAGACACTGCGAGGTGAGACTAATGTTATATTTTGGAGGAACATTCTTCTACTCCTCTTAAATCTTTGTCATTTTTTTGTACTGAGGTAATCTGAGTTTGCTGTGATGCTGAAGCTTGTGCCATTAATGTATCAGATACTATAATGGTGTCCCAATGTGGACAGTGTTTTGTGGAGCTCCCAGATGTAAAACAGGTTTGGAAGCAGGAGTGGCATTCACTTCCTAAACCACATGCCTATGGAAACTCTATGAACTTGGAGAAACAACGAGTGCTATAGAAAGGCCTTAGGTCTTTTGTTCATAGAGTCGTTATGAGTTGTGCTTGACTCGATGGCAATCAACAATTGCAATATTTAAATGTAGAATCTTGACTCTGCTTCCAAACTCAAACCAAACTCAGTGCTGTCAACTTAATTCTGGCTCAGAGTGACCTTTCTATTGTTTCTAAGATTGTAAATCTTAATGGAAGGAGACTGTCCATCTTTTTTTCCTTGGAGCAGCTGGTAGACCCAAACTACCAGAATTAGACTGGAAGACTTTTGGTTACCAATATAAAACCTTAGAGACTATGCCACAAAAGTTCTTTAACTTCATGTTAGATGTTTAAATTTAACTGCTGCAAGGCTTTGCTTTTAATTTCCTAGTGGTATATCTCTTAAAATTGAATTTCTGAAATAATCTTGTGATAATAATTTAAGATTATAGAATTGTTTTCTCTTTTAATCACAAAAGACAAAACACTCACAAATACTTAGAATAAAGGACATATTAGCAAATGTGAAAGTTTTTGAGTTAATAAGTAAATCACAGTCATGTATGTGACATACATCTCTGGGCGGCAATAAACAACTTATTCTCTATCTGTGGTGAATGGCACTACTTTACAGTAAGGTTTTCACATTGAAATTTGTCTTGTACACTGAAAGAAAAACACTGATAATTGATGCCAAATGAAGGTTAACTGATAAAATAAATTTAAGATAATAATTAAACAGGTGAAAATTGGGTTATAGCAAGGTCGCTCTTTGAAGAAATGATTTTGACTAGTGCGATATTTAATCTTATATAAAAATATAGTGATTAGGTAAGTTTTAAAGACCTATCAATTGTTTTGGATTCACAATGATTTTAGTACTTGTGTTTGTTAAGTTACTGCCGGCATTTCTGGAAAAAAAATATGCTTGAATAAAATGTTCATGTCATAGAAAAAAAATTCTTTTAAAAATGCAGTGTCCCCAAATTTTCTCATTAATTCAGTATCAGTCATTAAAGAACAATTTTATAAATAACATATCAGAGACAAGGCCTATCATCCCTTCCATATTACGGAAATAATATTAAGTCCATTCTTTGTTAGCTTTATCCAGTGTGGGAGAAGGACTATTTATGTGACGTTGAGTGGCTCTAGAATTAATGTTCATAAACCTCAAGATATAACTGGAGTGATAATAGTAGAATAATGTTCTATTTGAAATCTCTGGAGGTCTTGCTATAAGAAGTATAATTGGAAAGGTCTAGAAGCTCCCTACACTATTTCAAAATCAAGATTTTTAGTCATGAAAAAATAATGTATGCTTAAATCCATCTTGAGACTGAAATCAATAACAACAGGAGATAAGAATATAGGAAATCTTGATTTTAAAAGTTCCATAAATCATAAATGCTTCATAGGGAGAAACAAAACCCCATGATATTCATTATTGAACTAATTTGGTTTGTAGATTTCACTTTTTAAGAACATGGCATGGGGTGATGTTCACTTGAAGTGTTTTATTTAATTTCTCATATTGTTAAGCCTCTTGGACTTCAGTTTTGAACTTTTAACATACAATTAAAAACTTTAATTATTAAAAATGAAATTGAAAAGTTTTTCAATTATCTATTTTCTCAAATTCTACATTGAACATAACATAGAACCATATTTAACAATCATAAGTATATATTCAAATACATATATCTATATCCTAAATACTCATAATTTTTTATCACAAAGCCATTTGGATATCTTTTGTATGCTATTATATCAAATAATTTTTAAAAAACTTCTATGCAAATATTTCCTGTGAATAGTATAAAATATTTTCTATACCAATTAATATTTATCCATATGAAATACATTTAACTCAAAGTATATCCATGAAATATATAATTTGAGCCATATTTTTAATTACAATAAATTTTTAAAAAATCTAATTCCAGCTAATATGAAATAAACACATAATTATATACAAACAGAGAATGATATGATTATTCCCATGAGTGGGTATTTCTTACTTTGAGACTGGAAGTTTAGAATCTCGTCTCCTTTAACTTAAACTACTCCCTTACTCTCAGTGAAATTCTCTCTATATAAGCTCTGACCTTTTTGGTATATTGCTCCACCCCTCTTTCAATAGTGTGAAGTGGTTAGAAAAGGAATGACAATACCAATTCGCAACCCTGGAACCCAACTGGGATTAGCTGCCAAAGATATTTCTGATGAGAAATAAAGAAATAACTTGCATCAATGGGGTTTTTCACCTTTATCAGCAGGGGACTTCTTCATTTCTGAAATCTAAAGTATCCACAAAAATAATTGCCTTACAACATTTCAGCTGAAAATGTAGTTTTAGAAATAAAATATTGCACCATAATGATGCTGTCTTTCTTAGAAGGCAGAGTCATCTGATATATTAACCTGTGCTCAGGAACTGTGGGTTTGAGGTTTTGGTGTGTTGTTTTGATTTTGCTTTTGTTGTTGTTATTTTTATTTATGCTTACTGAATTTAAAAATAAAATATTAAAATGTATTACTTCTCTACGATACTCATTTATATGCATCTTCCAACACAGATTCTTTAACATTTTCCAAGCTATACTATGTTTTCTATTTATTTATGTAAAATTTAAAGTAAAATTTTTCTTTAGAAACGAAGGATGAAGAGATGAAATTTTCAAGTTTCAGTAACTATGCATTGATATTTGGCATTGAAATAGTCTGGAAAAATCTGAGAAGTTAGTTGGCAGCATAAAACCAATTATATTAATGTGCTAATGAAAATATTATTAGAATTACTCCCACATTTCTCATCCATGTATGTGAATCATTACAGGGAGGCTTTGGCTATAAAAAATTTATCAGACACTAACTACTTAACACTCCCTAGTAAACAACCATCCTTAGGATAGTATTTGCCACTGGGAAAAAAAATATCATTATTTCTCATCAGTAGTCGGAAAACATGGGCTTGGTGACAGGAATGAGGCTGGAGATAGAATGATTGAATTTTGTAAAATCAATGACTTATTCATTGCAAATACATTTTATAAGAGACACAAACGCAGGTTATACACATGGACTTCACCTGATGGTATGCATAGGAATCATATCGACTACATCTGTGGAAGGAACCGCTGGAGAAGCTTCTTTAGTACTCTCTCTTATGTTTTTTTTTAAAATTATTAATTTATTTTTCATTTCAATGAAGATCTACAGAGATTTTGGAATTCCATTCATTCACTGATGCTCTTTTCTCCCCGCCCACCCTCCCTGCACCCCCCCCATTTGCTCCTCTCCTTGAAAGGTAAAAGAAAAACTCCTTCATTGGTGCACAATCCCCCCCTCTTTAGTATTCTTTATTCATTGTCCAACTTTCAGATAAACAGGAAGCAACTGAAAATACCATATGTGGCATGGATCGAATACACTTTAAACTGATAACCGTGCTGTTTAGTAAAAAAGTCTTTGGTAGTAGTTTTTCTTAGATGCAATATTCTTCTAAGTTCTCTAATATCGGTAGTGTGGGCTTAAATTGTAGAAATAAGCAAAACAGAAATGTTGATATTTTTTATATTTTCTCCAACTTTCCAATTTGTATGCAAAACACATCATCCGAGATGCTGGGCTGTACAAGGAAGAATGTGACATCAGGATTGGTGGAAGAGTCATCAACAACCTGCCTTCTGCAGATGACACAACCCTGCTTGCTGAAACTGAGGAGGACCTGAAGTGCTTGCTGCAGAAGGTCAAGGACTGCAGGCTCCTACATGAATTGAAGCTCAACATCAAGAAACAAAGATTCTCACGACTGGGCCAATTGGCAGCATCAGTATGAATGGTGAAGAGATTGAGATAGTTAACAGTTTTAGATTGAGATAGTTTTAGTTTGCTTGGTTCCACAGTCAACACTCTTTGTAACAGCAGCCAGGAAATTAAGAGATGAATTGCATTGGGAAAGTCAGCTGAGAGGGACCTCTCAAAAGTACTGAAGAGCAAGGACATCAGGCTGGAGACTAAGGTGCCCCTGATTCAGGCTATAATCTTTGCAATTACGTGCTATGCATCAGAAAGTTGGACAGTGACTAGGGTTGATAGAAAGAGGATTGGTGCCTTTGAGCTGTGGTGCTGGAGAAAAGTGTTGAATATACCATGGACTGCTAGGACAACAAACAGAATTATCCTGGAGAAGGTGAAGCCAGAATGCTCCTTGGAGTGAAGGATTCTGAAGCTTCGTCAGACATACTTTGGGCATGATGCAAGGAGTTCCTTGGGGATGGACATCATTTTTGGCAGAGTGGAGGGGTGGCGAAGGAGAAGAAGACCCTCGATGAGATGGATCGATTCTGTGACTGGAGCGGTGGGAATAAGTGCATTTGAGATGGCTAGGTTGGTGAAGATAGAACAGCATTTAGAGCTCCTGTACATAAGGTTGCTATGAGTCTCAAATGACTCGATGGCACATAACAACAACAAACCAACTATGTGCCTCTGGGAACTTTATGACCTTTGACAAATGTCGATTATTGTAGAGGGGGCTAAAGGCTTTTTGTTCATAAGTCAGGCTTGACCAGAAGGCAATCAGCAACAACAACATCATCACAATATTGTTTATTGATCCAGTGGTGAGGATTTTTGTTTTCTTGATGCTGACATCATGCCATCCATGTTGTAAGCTAAAGTCATTGATCTTCTGCAGTAAGTGCATCAAATCTTAACTTTCTGCAAGCAAGGTTGTTCGATCTCCATGGTGCAGAATTTTTATTATTCTTCTTCCAAATTAGATGCCATATTTTGTTTCATATAGTTCATCTTCACAAATCATTTGTTTATCATATGGTTTGAATAAAGATGGAGAAAGGACAGAACCCTGACACATAGCTTTCCTGATTTAAAACTATACAGTTCTCCCTTGTT
Source organism: Elephantulus edwardii (assembly GCF_000299155.1). NCBI lineage: Eukaryota > Metazoa > Chordata > Mammalia > Macroscelidea > Macroscelididae > Elephantulus > Elephantulus edwardii. The sequence goes on along the minus strand of NW_006399831.1, from coordinate 852,656 downwards.
CTATTCACATTACTGCATTTTGATCTATGTATAGGTTTCACAGGAGCACTATCAAGTTTTCTGAAATTCCTATCCTTCTTAATGTTATCTATAAGGTGTTATTAACCACTATCAAATGTCTCTGGGTTGTCAATAAAACACAAGTTTAAAAACCTCTGGGACACAGTTAAGACAGTCCTTAGGGACTATTGTTCATAGCAATAGGCACACATATAAAAAAGGAAGAAAGAAGAAGAATCAATGATCTAACTCAACACCTTCAGTAAATAGAAAAAGATCAACAATCTAATCCTACAGCCTCTAGAATAAAATAAATTATGAGGAGAAGAGTTGAAATCAATGAGGTAGAAAACAGAAAAATAATTGAAACCATCAATAAGACCAGGAGCTGATTTTTCGAAAAGGTAAATAAAATTGACAAACCACTGGCAAATTTAACAAAAGGGAAAAAAATAAAATACATAGATAACTGGATTAAGAAATTACAGAGGTGACATCACAACAGAATCAGAGGTAATTAAATCAATATCAGAATAATATGAAAAGTTATACTC
>NW_006399831.1:832211-851782 GCF_000299155.1 Elephantulus edwardii | reverse complement strand
CAAAATACTACCCAATAGAACCCAAAAGCACATAAAAAAATAATTCACCATGACCAAGTGAGATTCATAACAGGTATTCAGGGATGGTTCAACATAAGAAAAACAATCAGTGTAATTCACTATATTAACAAAATAAATAACAAGAACCATATGATCTTAGCAATTGATACAGAAAAGGCCTTTGACAAAATCCAGTAACTCTTCCTGATAGAGACACTCAGCAGAATTGTAATAGAAGGTAATTTCCTCCACATAGTGAGAATTATATATGCAAAACCAAGAGCCAACATCATTCTCAATGGAGAAAGACTAAAAAACGATTTCCTTGCAAATAGGGACCAGACAAAGATGTCCACTGTCACCACTTCGTTTCAATATTTTATTGTAAGTGCTTGCTAGGGCAATATGACAAGAGAAGGAAATAAAAGGCATCCAGACTGGCAAAGAAATTGTTAAATTGTCACTATATGCAGATGATATGATAGTGTACATAGAAAACCCCAATGACTCAACAAGGAAACTGTTAGAGGCCAGTTTAGTAGGGTAGCAGGATATAAGATCAATATCCAAAAATTAATAGGATTACTCTACAGTAACAAGAGAACTCAGAGACAGAAATAAAGAAAGCAATACCATTTATAATAGCCAACCACAAATTGAAATACTTAGGAGTGAATGTAACTAGAGATAAAAGAGACCTATACAAAGAAAACTATAGAGAATTTCTGAAAGACACAATAAAAGACCTAAAGAAATGGGAAAATGTGCCCTGTTCATGGACAGGAAGACTCAATATGGTGAAAATGACAGTCCTACCAAAAGCAATCTACATGTTCAATGCAATACCAATCCAGATACCAAATTCATTTTTCAAGGACATTGAAAAGGAAATCATCAAATTTATCTGGAGAGACAAGAGGCCCTGAATAAGCTAAACATTTCTAAGAAACAAAAATGAGGTTGAGGTTGGAGGTCTAGCACTCCCTGACCTCAAACCCTACTATACAGCAGTGATAACCAAAAGAGCACAGTACTGGTACAATGACGGGCACATCAACCAAAGGAACAGAATTGAGAACCCATAAATAGACCCAGCTATCTATGGTTGAAAGCGATGCAACCAAGCCAAAGGTGGGTGACTCTAATTCGTGGCCTTCAGGCCTGTTTTTCATTGTTTTTGCTCAGTCTTCTAGGTTGTATAGCCCCGGTGTGTCCACTTGCCTTACAGGAGCAACTTGTGGTCATTGTGAAGCTGAACACTGTGGCACTGATGTGTTAAATGTGATAACAGTTACCCATAGTGAACAGTGTCTGATGGTGCTCCCCCTTTGAAACAAGATTGGAAGCAGGAGTGGCATCCACTTCTGTAAATAGCTTGCCTCCGGAAACCCTATGAACCTGGAGAAAGGATGAAAAGTTATGCATACAAGTGTCGAGGACTTTCGTTCACAGGGTCACTATGAGTCGCCTATGACTCGAAGGCACTGAACAACAACATCTATGGTCAACTGATATTCAACAAGGAAATCAAAGCTATCAAATGGGGAAATGAAAAACTCTTCAACAAATGGTGCTGGCCAAATGGGACTTCCACCTGCCAAAAGCTTAAACAGAATCCACATCTCACACCATACACAAAAATCAACTCAAGGTGGATCAGAGTCCTGGAGGTAAAGTCCAAAACTATAACGTTCTTAAGAGACAAACTGGGATCAAGATTAAAAGTGCTAGTCCAAGGTATAAAGAAACTGCCAAATACAGTCAGAAACGCACAATCTAAAGAGGATAAAATTGATGCATGGGACCTTCTGAAGATTAAATCTCTATGCACATCAAAACCTTTTTCCAACAGGGTGAAAAGAAAACCTACAGACTGGGAACAAACATTTGGTAATTCTATCTCAGACAAGAGTCTTATGACAAAAGTTTATAGTATACTCCTGGGCCTCCACAAGAAAGACTGAAAACCCAATTACAAAATGGGCAAAAGACATAGAAAGACTTTTCACAGAGGAAGATACTCGAATGGCAAACAGATACATGAAGAAATCACTGGCAATAAGAAAGATGAAAATCAATCATGATGAGGTACCATCTCATTCCAGAAAGAGCGACAAAGTTTAACAGGGCAGCAAGTAATAGATGCTGAAGAGGATGTGACAAGAAAGTAACTCATACATTGTTTGTGGGATTGTAAATGGTGCAACCATTCTGGAAGGCAGTTTGGCGCTCCCTCAAAAGGTTGAACATAGAAATTCCATATGACCCAGCTATTCCACTACTTGGAATATACCATGATAATATGTGAACTGAAGCACAAACTGAGATTTGTACACCAATTTTTCACAGCAATATTATTCACAATTGCAAGAAGATGGAAACAGTCCAAATGCCCAACCCCAAACAAATGGGTTGAGGAATTATGGTACATTCACACAATGGAATACTATGGAACATGCAGAACCAATAACTTTGTAAATTATTACCTACCTTGGGAGGGATTGGAAAGCATTATGCTGAGTGAATTAACACAGTCACATAAGGATACATATTGTATAAAACCGTTATTGTAGAATGAGTATAAGGATCCCGGAGGGATGGGAGAGTCTGGAAGCATAAGACTGTGCATGTGCAGGGGGAAGGGGAGATTAATCATCGGGTTGTACAATTTCATGGGTTTGGGGATGAGGGAAATGGAAAGAATTTGTTCAAATTAGTATTTGAATTTTGTAAATAAACTAGTAGAAAAATTAAAAAAAAATAAACACAAGTAAATATATAGTGTTTACTTACACACAGTCTCAGGTCCTACAATGTGATGATAAGAGAATAACTCACAGTGGGGTGTGTTGCAGGACGGGGAACTGAGTTCAGAAAACCCTGATCTTTTGTAGCTCTAATTTCCTCCATTTTATTTGGGGTCAATGAATTGTTTGGTATAGAACTCAAAATAAAAAAAAAACTCAAAGTCATTGTTATGAAGTCAGAACCGACTCAGATGAACTTTTAGTAGATTTCAGAGGCTGTAAATTGCATGGAAAGTAATTGTTAATCTTTCTCGTGCTGATGTTGTTATGTGCCATTGAGCCATTTGGGCCTCACAGCAACCCTTTGCACAACATCTCTTAATCCTACTCTGTCTTGAGCCAATTTCACTTTTTCCAACATACCTATCCCCATTAGCGCAGTCACTGAATCTATATCTCATCAGTATCTTCCTTTCTTGTGCTTTTCAAGTACTTTCTTTTTAACCATGAACTGATCCCTTCCAGCAACATACCCAAAGTATGTGAAACGGAGCTTCAAAATATTTGCTTCTGAGAAGCAGTCTGGTTTCATCCTCTCCAGGACAGGCCTGTTGTTCTCTAAGCAGATTCAGTATGTTCAATACTCTTCTCCAGTACCACAATTCAAAGTTATCAATATTTAGATCAACAGTGCATCTCCTTCAGGACTAGGTCATCAGAGCTCCTTCATATAGAACTAATAATGCTAGTTATGTTATTTGACTTTATGAATATGTTCTCTCTAAACATAGGCATTTCAGGTGACTGTATTTTATAGATTGGAGTGGTCTTGATGCAGATTTCTGGGGTTTTATTCAGCATAGATATCTCTTCTCTGAATTTTTGTCCTTTATTTTTCAGATGCCTAGCCTCCTTGAATTCTGGTTTCTAATGAAAACTCCCGAGTCCCCTTCTTTAAAGCCCAAAATGTTCCTTTAGCTACAAAAATGGAGATACTTTAAACCCATGTTGCACGTTTTCCTCCTAATAAAAATCATAGATATTAATTGCACCCACCTGTAAAAGCAATTATTTTGTAACTAAACAGTTTTACAGATATTGACAATATGAGAAAAATTTAGATTTGAATTTCTGTACATAGGTAAAAATAAAAATCTCAACACAAATATAAAAGAAATTAAATACAAATTCTGATAGTGTAGGATACTATCTAATCATAATATTAAAAAAATGGTTATTTCTTTTATTACACAGATACCCAAGAAGAATTCAATAGCTTCAAAGTAAATTAAGTTAGGAATTTTGGGGAAGCCACATGAGATAATCAACCAGATTTGATCCTTTGTCAAGTGCAAAATCCAACCTTCAACAGATTTGCCTTTGTTTCAACATTCACTTTGAAATCTTCTCTTTTAAATTTAGCATTCTTTTTGATACTCTGCATTTGATTCAATCTGTTATTCACTTTGAGAACTTGTGCATTTTCATTCTCTTTGAATCCAAGCTTTAATATCAGTCATCTTTTCGAATCTAGTCTCAAAATTTTATTTTAAAAAGCTAAATAATGTATCTGGGACTAACATACTAACATGGTTATGTAAGTAAGTTTCATGTTGGGGGATTTTGTTTGTTTGTTTTTGAGTGGGGTTTTTTTTTAATTGTTGTCTTCTGAGACCTATAGTTAACAAGTGGAAATTACAACGAAAGCATGTTGCAAGGAAGGACCAGTCCTTGGAGAAGGACGTCATGCTTGGGAAGGTGGAGGGGTCATTGCAGGAGGGGAAGGCCCTTTATTAGGTGGATTGATTCAGTGACTGGACTAATGTTGGGTAGGTGTGTCAGAGACAGTGAGATTGGCACAGGACAGAACAAGGTTTAGGACTGTTGTACTCTTTTTCTCTATGAGTCACAGGCAACTCGACAACACATAACAACAACAATACTGAAATTAATCTCCATTTTTCTTGAAATGTTCAGTATTTGTAAAATTCCACTATTAAATACAGATTATATATTCAGGAAAAAAAGTTGTTGTTAAGTACCAGAGAGTCAACTTTAACTCGTAACCATCCTATGAACAACAGATCTAAACCTTGTCTTATCTTATACCATCCTCATGATCTCTAATATGGTTAGAACCACTGTGTCAATTCATCTTAATAATTGTCTTTTTCTATTTTTTGAGCCTCCCTCTTTCCTACCATGATGTATTTGTACTCAGTTTGAATCTACCCGCTGTTTCATGGAAATATCTCCTTCCATTCAACAGCTTCTGAAAAATCTAAGGGTGAGGTGAATTAGTTCTAACTCGAGGGCAATAAATATCAATATATAAATATTTCCATAATCGTGCATCCAATGTATCTCATTGTTTTTGTTATGTACGTTAACTAAAATTAATATATCTGCATTAATATTGAGTTAAAGCAACAATTTTAAAATATTTTACTTAGCATTTTGAATTTAAAGTTTCATTACATTAAATTGCTATTTTTATTTTGAATTAATATTATTTTAGTTTGGAAATACAGTAAATAGATGTTTAGTGTTGTTATATGTCATTAATTAGACTTTAACTCATAGCAAACTTATGTAGAACATATAAAGCTCTGCTTGATTCGGGAGGGTCCTTACAATCTCAATTTTTATTAGGACCATCACTGCAGTTGCTGTGTCAGAATCAGTCTTGTCGGGGATCTTTTTCTCTCTTGCTGCTACTCTAATTTTCCAAGTATAATGTGTTTTGCCCAGAGTTAACCCTCTCCTATGATATGCCCAAAATATGTGAGAGGATTTATTACTAATCTTGCCTCGAAGAAGAACTCTGATTCTACTTCCTCTTAGGTAGTCAATAGTCTAGGCTTATTTAAAATAATAACACATATTTGAAAATTTTATTTGCTCCACTTTTAAATGATTTGCTAAGAAAAAAGACTCAACAATAAGAAATGTAATTTTCTCATATTAAATATATTGGCACACAAATAATATTTGTCTATACATATTGTTAACTTTTTTATCATGCATATATTAATATTTTTATTGTGTTTCTCATAACAAAATAAGAATATTGTTAGGGAGCTTTGGTGGTGTAGTTTATAGAGAGTTGTTCTATTAACCCAAAGGCTGAATCTCTAGGAAGAAAGGTAGACACTCTCTTCCCTTGCAATTTGCAACCTGAAAAATTCAGTGGAGGGTCAGTTCTTAGTTTGATCTAGCTGGATGACAATGACAAAGTGAAGAAACAGTTTTGTCAAAGGCCTTTTCTTCATCAATCAAAAAGATCACATGGTTCTTGTTCTTTGCTTTGTTAAAGTGATGGATTACACTGATTGTTCTTCTTATGTTTAAATAGCCCTGCATACATGTTATGAATCATACTTGGTCATGATGTTTGTTTGTTGTGTTGGGTTTTGGTTTTTTTTAATATATAAAATGTACTGTTGGATTCTATTGGCTAAGGTTTAGTGAAGGATTTTTCCATCTCTATTTATGGGATATATTGATCTGTAGGTTTCTTATTTGCAAATGGTTTTGCTATTAGAATTATGCTTGCTTCATAGAATAACCCGGGAAGTGTTCATTCTTTTATAATTTTTGAAATAATTTGAGTAGAATTCATGATAGTCCATCTCTGAATATTTGGTAGAATTTAGCCATAAAAAGTTTCAGGACTTTGTATTGTGAGATAATCTATTTATGATCTACATAATTTCTTTTTTTGTGATGCATCTGTTCAAATGTCCTATATTGGTTTGTGACAATGTGGGTAGTGTGTGAGTTTCTAGGAATTTGTCCATTTCCACTAGTTTTTCAAATTTATCCAAATATTGCTTTTCATGACATTCTAATATTATCAATTTTGTTTTATGTGGTTCTGCTGTGATGTCACCTCTATCATTTCTTATTTGAGTTACTTTTGTCTTTTCTTTCTTTTATTTTATTAAGGTTTTCAATGTTTTATCTTTTTATTGAACTTTATGAAGAAGCTGTTCCTAGTCTTGCTGATGTTTTCAACTGTTTTTTCTGTTTTCTACTGCATTGATTTCAGCTTTTCCCTTTCTAATTTCCTTTCTTCTGGAGACTTTGGGGTTAGATTGTTGTTCTTTTTCTATGTGATGGAGGTGTTGAGGTAGAAAATTAATTTTGCTTCTTTCTTTCTGTATACATATTTGTCTACTGCTATGAACTATCTCCAGAGGACTGTTTTAAAGTTGGAGAGAAAGTGGAGCTATTGGAACTCTCATACAATATTGATGGAATTATAAAATGGCACAACCACTCTGTAAGGAAGTTTGGAGTTTCCTCTATAAACTGAATATAGTTATTCCATATAGCTCAGCTATTCCAGTGCTAAAAACATACCCTGAGGAAAACAGAACTTAGACACAAACAGAGATTGTACATCAATGTTCACAACAGTGTTATGCACAATAACAAGAAAATGGAAACAAGACCATTGTCTATCAACAAATGAATAGAGTGAGAAATTGTGATACATTCACACTGTGAAATATTGTACAGCCTTAGGAGCAATGATTTTGAAAAATAGTATATACCATGAGTGAAGCTAGAGACTATTATGTTGAGTGAACTAATTCAGACTTATAAGAACAAATACAGCATAAGATAATTATTGTAAAAATAGAAGAATTACTAGTTAGGATGTGTATATAAGTCCAAAAGGGAAGCAGAAGGACCAAGGTAGATGAGAGTGAGGAGGGGGAAAATTAAGGAAGAGTTTGGCCGGTAGAGGGAAGATTGAAAGAATTAGAATGATCCACTAGGGACGTTACAAAATGGGGTGATAGTGGACATAGATCTATGGTGTTTGGTTTTATAAAATACAATGCATGGGGATAATTGATCATTCATATAAAGCACAATGTAAATGAAGGATGTGTGAAACACACTATATAATAATGAAATATATGTGTACAAGTTTTACATGAACACAAATGTAAAATTTAAAAAGAAATGTTAAAAAAGTTTTAACATTGATGGAATTCCAGTAGTAATGATTTTTTATGTTAAATTATGGCAGAATTATGCTAAAATAAATAGTTTTAATTCAATTTAGGAAAGAATAAAATAATTTCATCTAACTATGAAATAATTGCCAAAAGGATCATATTGCTAGAAAACACATGGGGCACTATAAATTTCAGAATAATAAAAATTATGAGATACATAGTTGTGTTAGAAATCTTGAAAATATTTGAAATAACATAAGTCCTTTTTTAGTTTAAAGAAATATGAATCTTATTTTACTGTTAGAGCTAAAATTATTCCTTTAAATATAATTCCTATGTTAAAGAAAGCCTAAATTCTCCAAGGAATAAATGAAATAAAACATTATAGTTATAATGTTAGTACATATCTACTGGCAGAGTGTGTGTGTGTACGCTCATGCGTGTCTTGTGTGTGTGTGTGTGTGTGTGTGTGTGTGTGTGTGTGTGTATATAATGTTTACCATAGAGTCGGAACTGATCATAGCTGATAGCTGACCCTCCGGCAGATTTTCAGAGGTAGTTAATTGTACAAGAGAAGATTGTCCAGCCTTCTTTTGTGGAGTGGCTGGTGACCTCACACCATGTGTCTTTGGGATTGCACTTTAGCATTAGTATTCTATTAATGCCATAAAGAATCTTCACAAAACCTGGGTGGTTTAAAAGAATAGGCTACAGTAGTTTTATAGGTCAAAAGTCCTGTGCTGGTCTCACCAAGCTATAATCACGAGGCTGTAATCTAAGTGATAGCAGGATGTGCTCCGGGAAACAATCCAATTTCTGTGATTATAGATACAAGCTCTACATTTTTCTCACTGATTCTAGTTGAAAAACATTGTTGATATGACCTCTATGCCTTGGCCTTTGGCTACCTTTGTCAACCTTCAAAGCTAGCAACAGAAGTTGAGTCCTTTACCCATGACATTTATCTTAGCCTTTCTTCTACCATATGATCTTTCTAGCTTATAAACCTTATATAATAACACAAAGTAAGGAATATAATGCACAATCACTTAAAAAAAGTCTCTCTCTTACTCTCTCATTGTAATCAAATCAGGGCTAATTCATTCCTCACACTCTATTTATTTCCAAAGATCAAAATTGCATAGGAAAAGAATGTTCATCTTTTTCCTGTGGAGCTGATGGATTCAAATCTCTAGATAGGCATAACCTTTGGGCTACCAGCCCAGCTGTCTATGAACTATAGCACCAGTGCTCCCTACTTCAGAATATAGAAAAAATATTTTCAAAATTTAAAAATGTGCTCCACATATTGTCCTTACTTCAAGTCTCTGTTTCAAACACTACATCTATGATTTTCAAAGAAGAAAGCAAGGAGACAAAAAAAGGGAAAAGAGGTAGAAAAGAAGGCAAGCAAAAAAAGAAGAAAAGGATGGAGGAAAGGTATAAAAGATAGAAGTAAACAAGAAAAAAAACCCCGACAGTTAGAGATAGTATAATGAAAAAGAAGGGAAGAAAAAAATGAATAAAGGAGAAAGCCAAAATGACATAAACAAGAAAGATGAAGAAAAGAATTCATGTGTCTAAGTACTGTCTCAAGATATGTCACAATTTAAGTTACTATTTTAAAGGTGAAGGAGCTCTCTATCCAAAAGGCCTTGTATCTCAGCCAGATTGAATTCACTAACGGCTTCATGGGAGAAAGATGGGCTCATTTCTCCAATTAAGTTTTAGAGTCTCTGTAATATGATGGAGAGTAACTATGAGTTTACAAAGGCTTGATGGCTGTGAGTTTTAGTTTAATTGAAATACATATCAAATACCACAGTATTTGTTCATAGTGCTGTTATCATGTATCGTTAAGTCAGTATTAACCCATAGCTGATTCTCCAGTGGGTTTCCGGAAGCAGTAAATCTCATGGGAGGCAATTGCTCATCCTTCTCTCATGGAGCAGCTGTTGAATTTGAACCATGTGACACGGGGATTACAGCACAACTTCTAACCAGTAGGCTACCAGAGCAACATTGTTCATAATGAGATGCAATGAAAGAAAAAGAAGGCCAAAGAGAAGAGTGTCAAGTTTACAAAGTTGGTTAGTAAATCGTATGGCTAGTAATGCTTAATCACTGTTCAAATTTTTTTATGATGTTCTGCTCCCTATTTTCTACTCCATATAGCTACTTATCAACATGCTGCATGAATTACAATAATCCAAGGTAAGTACTTAACAGTAATACCAACCAGGGAACAATGCTGATAAGTTTTCATGTTGTTTTGTTTACAGAAAGGGCTTAGAGGACTTTTAAACGAAATCTTTTCTTGAATTTTCCACAAATTTTTTTATTGCAAAATGCCACTATTTTAAAAGTGACATATTTCTAATAAATTTACAATTGGAAGTGTAAAGGGTATGTATTTTAATTTCCTTTTTAAACAACTAAAACAGTGGGAGTGAGAGGTATACTAAGCTATTACCCCTTCCACAGCCCTATGCTTTTGAACAAAATGGGACACACACACACACACAAATTATGAATACCGTGCCTCAAAATTTGGTAAACTAAAATTAAAATAGTTATTTTACACAGATTAACAAAGGAAACAAAGGAGGAAATAAAAAAACATTTTCACATAGAATAGTGATATGCTTCAAGATTCAAAATTGACTCAGTAGGAGTAAACAGTACCGACATACCAACATAATGTGTGTGTGTGAATATTAAAAGTTTGATTTAGAAATTCATATACACCAGTGGTTTTACCAAGGAATGTGTATTAGAATTGGTTGAGCTTTTTAAAATATCAATATTTGGACCATTTCCCTAGAAGAGTAAACCATAATTAGTATTTAATATGTGGATATTAATTTCAGTAATTTTAATATGTCTCTGCAAGTAACATTAAAATAGCCCAGTGCTAACAATATATCAAAAAACAGTTTCCCTATAAATCAAGCAAATAAGAACTCGCTTTCCTGCTGCTTAATGTTCATTTTTTTATTAAATTAACTGTTATTCTAACTCATTCCCAAGTTACTTTGGAACTTATATTACAAGAATCATGAAAAAGTGTTGATTATTCCTAGAAATCGCATAATATTTTAATTTACAACCTACATGATATAGTACAGAAAGGTATTGTGGAGTCAAACCTTCATAAAATAGGACTTAAAAACAGAGATCAAGGAGGAAGTAGTGTATTGATAATTAATACTTATTTTGTAACATTTGAAAGGGCTCTTATTTGTAACTTTACAATGAATATACAAAGCCATCCATCCATTTACCATATATAAATAATCCACACAACAAAAAGTACCAGATTAAACCAAAACGTAACACATGTTCAATGAATATTATTAACAGTGCTAATAGAACAGATTTAATGAAAACATATTAAATATAAGATTCAGACTTTTCAAATATCCAAAGAATGATTCTACTTCTATTCTAACACCATAAAAAGAATAAAAAATTAGTAGAACCATAAATAATGCCAGCCTCTACATTTATGATTAGCCTGAGTCTCCATTAAGAACAGAAAATATAATTCAATCACACTTCAGGGCTCAGATGCTTTGCTGATACAAGGCATCCCAGACCACCTGTTTCCACATATTCAAATGCACTTTAGCCTGTCATTCATGGATGCCCTGTACTCATACTTAGCAGTTCACTTGCCCACTGTTTTGGCAGTTCTCCAGAGAAGATGAATATGTTGTTCTGTAAAATTCCTACATGAAATTTAAATTGCTTACCATTTCTATAGACATTAGAAAAACATAAACCATGACAAATCACATGGGTCATAATTTATCTACTTAAACCATACTAATCGAAGAATTAGAATTGAAATTATGCACAGTAGTTACTGGTAACTCAAACTGCACAGTCACAAACTAAAAATAAGTTAGATATTCTAGTTACATGTTTGTTTTATTTTAAAATAATTCTATTTGTTAAAAAGCAAGAAGAATTAAGCTATTTTTGTGTAGATTTTAGATTATATTCTTCTGTTTCACCTCTACATCTTTTAAAAATGCTAGAATAATGAGTAAATAATAAATTTTTAAAAATAATTAACCTGATTTTGTCTACAGGGCTTGTGACTAATATGCTTTTAAACTCTTAATGAAATTTGTGTATTTCTTTGAAACAATAATTATCCTAGACCATATACTTATTGTATACTAAAAGAAATCTAGTTTGTACATAATAGGTAAAATTCTTTTTTTTAAAGGCAAACATATTTTATCTAATCTATTTTTAAAGAAAAATTATTTTATTACATCTTGATGTTTTAAAATAAAACAAAAAGCATTTAACTTAACCCAAGTAGTTGGATAAAGCCATAAATTCTAAAATCACTTATGAGAGCCAAAAAGCACACTCAGCTCTCTTTTCCCAGAAGGCTTAAGGTGTAAGCTTTTAAGAGAGTGTTTTATATGCTGATTATCTCAAAAATATAACATGCAAAGAACTGGCTAAGCAATTAAGTTATTCAGAGAGAAATAAGAATACTATAGAATCCCAAAGAATTAACAGCTGTTAAATGTTCAAACATACTCTCTCACTTTATCTCAGTTTCACCATGCAAATACACAACCAATATACATGATGCTGTTATTGTCATGTGACAAACAGGAACTGAATCATGGCTGACTCTCCAGTAGGCTTTCAGAGGTTGTAAATCACACTGAAAGTGTGTGTCCACCCTTATCTCTGGAGCTGCTGGTGGATTTGAACCACCTACCTTTGAGTTGACACCAAGATTCCTTTCCAATAAGCCACCAGACCTGTGAACATGAGATGAATAAAAAATAAATCAAAACAACAATCCATTATTCAAATTACAGGTGATTAAAAAAATGCAATTTATATATTGCTAGATGGTCTTCTGTTTTGGAAACACCAAAACTGTCATGTTACTCAGAGTTGATTTTTGTATTTAAAGAATATATTATCCCTATTTGGGGATAAAGCCTGAAAATGGTGGAAGTCCTCCTATAGAAGGTGTTGCTGCCGTTACTGTGTCAGTCCATCTCTTTGAGGATCTTCTTCTCTTTGGCTGACCCTACATCTTTCCAAGCTTGTTGTCTCTTTCCAAGGAATAGACTCTCTCAAAAAATGTGAGACAAGTTTTTGCCATTCTTGCCTCCAAGTAGCACTCTAGCCACACTTTTTGCAAGCTACATCTCTTTTTCAGTAGTCGATTGAGCATTTAATAATTCTCTCCAACATTATAACTCAAAGACATCAATTATACTGCTCTTTTCTTTATTCATTGTCCAACTCTCAGTTGGATGAATAACTAGTGATGGAAATGATCCTGGCCTGAATCAGGAATTTCTTAGTATTTAAACTGGTATAATTTCTCCTTAGTACTTTGGAGAAGTCCCAGACAACAGACTTTCCTATTGCAACGTGCCTTTGGATTTTTAAAAAAAATTTTTTTTGGCTGCTGATACTAAAATTGTTGATTCTAGTAAGACAAAAATCTTCACAATTTTGTCATGCTAATGCTTATAGACCCATTGGTGAGAATTTTTGTCTTCTTGAAGTTGAGATATAATCCATAATGAAGGCTGTCATCTTTGATCTTCAATAACAAGCATTTCAAGTTCACCTCACTTCCAGGCAAATAAGGTTGTGTCATCTGCATAATGCAGGTTGTTAATGAGCCTTCCTCCTATCCTAATGCCACATTCTTCTTCATCATGTCCATATTCTCAAATGATTTGCTCAGAATAGATTGAATAGGTATGAAGAAAGTATATGACACTGATACACTGTTGATTTGAAACTATTCAGTGTTCACGTTCTCTGCTTAAAAAGCAGTTTCTTAATGTAAGCATAGGTTTTAAATGAACGTAATTAAATGCTATTGTATTTCCATCATTCCCAACGTTATCCATATCCACAATGAAATGCCTTTATAAAGTCTACAAAACACAAACATTCTTCTGTTATTCTTTGCTTTTAGAAGAGATCCATCTGACATCAGAAATTATATCCCTGGTGTCATATTTTTTTTCTAAACTCTTCTGTTACTTCTGGCAATTTTCTTTCGATGCACTGTTCTAGTAATTTTTGGAGTATCTTGAGCAATATTTTGTTTGCATGTGACATTAATGATGTTGCCCCATAATTTCTATTAGAGCACCCTTGTTTCTATCAATTACACTAGAGTCTATAATTTGTTGTAGACTTTTGTTGAGTTGTTACATAGTGTTGGTAGCCTGAACCTAACAACCATTCCACAGGAGAAAAATGAACAAGTCTGCTTCTGTTACAATTTACAGCCTTGGAACCTCTATGGAGCAGTTTCATAGCTGTGATGCAGAATCAGTTTAATCACAAATGGTTTACTTCTGTGTATAGGAAAGGAGTTTTCTACATACCTGGGCTACAATTATTGAATAGTTAATTAGGTGCTTCTTTTTCTCCATATTGGTAGTATAATAATCAATATTTTCAAGTGATCTGAATGTGATAAGGATTTAGAGTTGGGAGAAAGAATCTGATGAAAGAGGGAAGGACATTCAATAACTGAAAGTATATTGAGCTCTGGGAGGCAAAATACACTTTACAGCAAGTAAAAAATGCCTAATGCCAGAGACAGCTGAGGAAATTTTTGAAACAACCGTTTTTAGGTTTTATTTTTCAAGCATCATCTGTGCCTTTCTGGAATGCTTTTTTATTTCTCTCAAACTTACAGGCAAACTGTAGCAAACATTGCAGTCATGCATCTGTGCTTTGTTTTGTTTTGGTCTTTGCAAAATTCAGGAAGAAGCATTCTTTTTATGTGGGTGAAGTAGTGAAGAAAGAGAACTACAGCTGAAAAATTTTGAATGATGAAAATAATTCAGGCAACAGAAAAGAAGAAAGTTGCTGTTCATACAGACGTGGGATCAGATATGAGGTATCCAAAGACACTGATAGAAGTGTACAGCTACATGATGGATTGGAGTGATTTGGTACGAAAGTGAGCTTTAAGAGAGAAGCTAGCCAAGTGCCACTCTAAAAAATACTGGAGAAGTCTGAAATTTTACAATTTGTTTTCTCTGCTAAGAGCTATAGCAGAGGTACAAAGTTCATTTGGAAGGCAGAAAAAAACAAAGATGCTTTAGAAACAACAGGATAAACTGGCTCTATCTCAATTTTCCTGTTTGTAAGCCAGGTTCCATTTGGAAAGGAAATTACCCTCTCTTGGACAGGTTTCTCATCTATTAAATAAGATTAATAGCTTTACTTTAATTGGATAGATGCATATAATAAATATTTTTAAAGTGTCTGGAATATCATTGGCCCTGGATAATTCATAGCCCCAATTACTAATTGTCATAACCAACTTACAATCCTTAGACGGAGTCTAAAGAAAGTGAAATTGATTCCCATTCAAGTTTAGAAGGTATAATATCCCCAAATATTAGCTTTTAGTTAAGTACTGACAAATTACTATGTAAAAGTACATGTAAAGATTAACATATTGGAATAAAATAGTCTATTTAAATGTAAGGTTAGTATCATCTGAGTGTATGTCCATAAGTACAAGAAGTGTTCATTAGAGATCAGGCAGTAGAGTGTAAGTTGAATAGAGATTTATAATATCGGCCAGAAAATATTTTTGTTTTCTATTAATATATTTATTAATCATACATTGCGTTTCATACAGTCCTTAATTTACGTTACATTACATCTCATTCATTTGTATTGTGGAACTTTTTCCTCGCTCACAATCATCCCACCAAATTATATTCATGAAGGTATGTGAGCCAGCTACTTTATGACTCTAATAACCTACTTTAAGAGAGCAAATTGCTAATTTGCCTATTCTTATCAAACTAGAGGAAACAAGTGCATCTCTTTTGCTGAAGGATCCTCTATTCAACTTGGAAACTTTGAGCATCTAAGACCTTAATCAAAATTCGGTCCAGCAAAAGCTATCAGGTTGAAGTAATCATCCCTAGTTCACAACATGGATTATTTTCCATTTATCTGTTGAGTCTGGTCAATTGGTGCACAAACATCTACGGCCAGATTTAAATGTGCATTAGCTGCAATCTCAGGAGTCCACATTTATCCTTGCATTCTATACCTGTTGATCTCCTCACTCAGCCCTAGTCCTCAGTTAAGGCCAAGTCAGGTCAACCGGGGAGGAGCCCTGATGACTCCTGCTCTTCAAGCCAACAGCACTTCCTTAATTATTCATGTGACTATGCATGCTAGGTGGGCAGTGCTGAAGAAAAAGGACCAAGCTAAGCCTGTTTCTCCATTGATATTTCTACCACTTCCACTCTTATAGATTCAAGTGATTGCTATGAGTGAGCGAGCAGACTCCAACCTCAAGTCCTGGAAATGGGGTCTGATGGGCATCAACTTTATCCTGCCTCAGAAGCCAAACAGTTATGAACAGTCAACTTTATAATTTGTTCCTATTATAAAAGTCTCCTCCTTTCCTTTTTTCTCTTTTTATTCTCTCCTTTCCTGCTTGCCCCTTTTCAAATATGGCTCTCTTCAGTCAAAATACAGTTACTGTGGATCCACAAATGCATTCAAATGCAAACCTCCTCATTGTACTAGGTGAGAATAATTTATTTTTCCTTCTTGAGCAAGCCCTAAGTCCTATTTAAAGATTCTTCTTTTAACATCAGGCAAATCATAGCTTTTAGTACTCTAAGAATTTACCAAAGGCAGATTATACATTGTTTAAATCCATAATATCTAGTATTCATTTGTAGCATAATATTTTTCATCCCCTTTCACTTTTTAGGAAATTGATTTGAATACAACTTCCCTTACACACTACATTTTAAGCATGTACATTGTGTTCCGTACAATCCCTCATTTACATTGTGCTTCATATAATTAACTACTATTTACCATGCCTTTTATCTACTGTCTCCCCAATATCATACTAAACCTCCCCCATTCTGTCTCACATCCAATCTCCAACATCCTAGTGGTCATCTCTTTTTCCTCTTTTCTATCCCTCCCTGACCCTCCTTTTCTTTGTTTTCATACCCCTCTCCAAAGTACTGAGAAGCAAAGATGTCAGTCTAGAGACTACGTTGTGGCTGATCCCGGCTATGGTCTTGGCAATTATTTGTTATAAATCAGAAAGCTGAACAATGACTAAAGATGACAGAAGAATCAATGTCTTTGAGTTGTGCTGGAGAAGAGTCTTGAACATTTCTTGAGTCATAGAGTACTAACAAAATAAATTGGTCTTTCTTGGAGAGAGTAAACAAAGTTTATCCTTGGAGGATAGAATTTTGAAGCTCTTTAGGTATGTGTACAGAAGGGACCAATCCTTGGAGAATGACATCATGCTAGGAAGGGTAGAGGGACAGCACAGGAGAAGAAGATCCCAGATGAGATGGACTGATACAATAACTAGGGCAATGGGGGTAGATGTGTTGGAGTCAGTGAGACTGACTTAGAACAGGGCAAGCTTCAGGATCACTGTGCATAGGGTCACTAGGGGTCACAGGGGACTCGATGGCACATAACAACAACAATAATAGTGTTCCCTGGCACTGTTCGGTCACCAGCTTCCTGGTCTAGGCATAGGTCTCACCAGATTACATTCAGGAGTTCTGGAATTTCCATTCTTCTCAATGTTAACTACAATTTGTTGTGATCTACACAGTCAAATGACTTTGCATAGTCAGTTAAACACAAATATATGTCCTTTTGACACTCTTTACTTCCAACTCTGGTGGCCTTGTGGTAAGGAGCTGCCAGCTCAAAGGTTTACCTATTGAGTACACAAGATGCTCCACAGGAGAAAGATGGGCAATCTCCTGTGTAATTATTGCCTCTGAAAACCCACTAGAGTGCCAACTATGGGTTGTTTTCCACTCGATGGTACATAATGACAACTGCTATGTCCTGTGTTTTTCCTAATAGTTAGAATCTAATTCCTTCAGTTTCCGTTTCCATACATAGTTTATAGAGAGTTGATATTCCATTTAATTGATTCCAAAATCTTTATCCCTATTCTGGCATTGCTCTGCTAACCTACAAGTGGCCTCCTTGGCAACTCAAATCTACCAATGTTTCCCCAGAACAAATAGGGGAAATCTCCTCCTATGACGTTTACTGCCTTTAAAAGTCAATGGAAGGTCAGCTAAAAATTGATTTTAACCTCATGAAATCTAGATTTATTTGTGAAGATTATTTCTTTATTTTCATATGTAATTCCCCAGACTTTAAATTCCATGAACTTAGGACCATATTCATTGGTGTAGCATGAAGTTTTAATATAAAATTTTGATATTTAGTATCAAGTTTTGTCAAATCAAAACGTAAATACAATTTTTCTTATAGAAGAATATTTCAGTTAATTATCATTATGATGATTGAAGATAATTATAGAAAACATTGTTATGTTGTTACATTAAAATTGTTAAGTAAATGGATAATAGAAGCAGTCAAGAAACATATTTCACTGGGATATACTGCAGGCAGGAATCTCTCCAAATTACAGTCAAGAGACATATTTCACTGGGATATTCTGCAGGCAGAAATCTCTCCAAATTATTGAGAAGTAATAATTTAGGTGACCATAAGTACAATAGCTCAGAACACTGTCATATCCTATGCCAGTCTCACTGACTCCAAAATACTTAATCTTATTGCCCCAGTTATAATATCAATCTACCTAATCTGTGGTCTTCCACTCTTGCACTGTCCCTCCACACTTCCAAGCATGATATTCTTTTCAAAGGACTTGTCTCTCCTGGCCTTATACTTGGGTATACGAGACAGAGCTTCAAAACCTTTGTCTCCAAGGATAAACTTGCTTTCACCCTCTCCAAGACAGACCTATTTGTTCTCCTGGAAGTCCATGATATTTCAGTACTCTTCTTCAGCACCACAACTCAAAGTCATCAATTCTTCTGTCATCTTTGATCATTGTCCCGTTCCCTCATGCATAGCAAGTAATTGCAAAGACCATGACATAAATACGGTGTGCTTTAGTTTCAAAACTTTACATTATTGTTCTATAACACTTTGGAGAGGTCTCTGAAATTAGACTTTCCAAATACAATTCCTTTTTTTTAATTTTCTGATTCTGGTGGCAAGAGTATTTATTGTGAATTGATTGTGGAGATGAGCAACGTGAAATTATTAACAACCTCAATATTTTCTTCTTTTATCATGGTGCTGCCAACTGGCCCAGTGGTGAGACTCTTTGTCTTGTTAATGTTAAACTTCAATCCATATTGAAGACTAGTTTTTGACTTTTAGTAGCAAAAACTTCAGGTTCTTCTCAGATTCAGCAATCAGGGCTGTGTTAACTGCATAATGCAGGTTGTTGATGAGTCTTCCTCCAATCCTGATACCATATTTCTCCTCACAAAGTCCAGTGTGCCACATGTTCCGCTTCACATATAGATTGAAAAGGTATGGAGACAGGACACATCCATGATGTATTCCTTACCTAATTTTGAACAAGGCAGTGTCTCCTTGTTCTGTTCTGATGACTGCTTTCTGGTCCAATTAAAAGTTTTCCATGAGAACAATCAAATGTTCTGGGATTCCTATTCTTCTCAACGTTAAGTTAATAGAGTTTCCAGAGGCATATTGTTAAAGAAGTGGATGATGCTCCTGCTTCCAAACCTGTCTTAAATTGGTAGCCCCCTCAAACACTGTCCACCGTGGGTAACCATTATGGCATTTGACACACCAGTGGCACAAGATCCAGCATCTCAGCAACCCCAGGTTACCTTAGTAGAGCATATTGACAGAAGAGTGCTGTGTCTCTTAGAAGAGAATTTCTCCAAAATATAATAATGACCTACTTTAAATACAGAGGACCTCTTGAGGTTTTGTTGACTTTAAAAAA
>NW_006399831.1:825858-831601 GCF_000299155.1 Elephantulus edwardii | reverse complement strand
ATAATAGATAATAATAGATAATAGATAATATATATTAGATATTAGATATTAGATATATATTTATGCATGCATCAATGTGTATATACCAATTGGTGTTCTATGAATTCCTAGGGTCTTGTGTTTTGCAAATTCTTTCAGAGCAGCTTCATCACCATTGCCTCTTGATCATGTATTGTTTCACAAAACTCTTCTGTGCAAGAAATGTAGTATCTTTCACCCATGCCTTCCAAATTGCTGCTGTGTGCTCCCAAATCTGAACCTCCAATAAGTTTTCACAGCCTATAAATATCAATAGATGAGATTATCTACTTTTATTCCAATTGAAGAACTTTTTTATTCCAACTGGGTGCCTTTGAAATGACCCCACAGCTCTTTACTCTGTTGACCCTTATAACTCTCTTTTCCAAATGGGAAAATGTAGGGAAAGTAGAAGTAAATACAGTTCTCAATTTGAACCAAAAGATCAACAGACCCATCATCTAATTTGATTGTTTAAACAAGGCTGCCTCTTCACGGATGCTAATTAAAAATTAAAAAAAGACAACAAAACACTGTTGAAAATGATGTATATTTTTGTTTTTCTTCCTCATGTATGAGCAAACCATTTATGCTGTTTAGGAGAAGCAATTAAAATACAATATTTTGGAAAATATGTTGTAAAGTTTCCCTAAATATACTCTATTTTCTTTAAAGCATTGTTAAAAATGTAAAGGATCATCAGAAACATTAATACCAGTGTAACTAAAATTTATTTTAGCTGTTAATACATTTTCTCTAATAAAGGTTATATTTTAATGCCATGATTGAATGGTTCCAGTCCTTAGTATGTGATATTAAGGTCTAAAATTGTACTAATGGTACAATTTTCTTGCCATTTCATTTTTTAACTTAATAGATATAATCATTTGAACAAAATTTGATGTGTCCTTAAAAAATGACAACATAGAGGTGAACATTTAACTTCAATGAAAATTTCCTATTAAATTGTGAGAAAATTTTGGAATACTACTAATGCACTCTGTATGGTGTCTACACTCCTTGGTCTTTAAAGAGAAAAAAGTATGTCCATTTAGAACATTATCAAACATAATAATAATGCAACAAATTATTATGGAATTATTTGTAAAATTCTTTCAAGCATAAAATAACAAAGATGGAAAAATAAAATATTAATCAGTTATAATAATAAAAATATCACTTTTTAAATCTATACATTTTATAATTACAAGTTATAACTCTAATAGTGAATTCTTACTACATGTTGCTTATAGTTACAGTCTGATTTTTGAGAACAGAATGTGCAATGTCAATTTTAAAAATTACCGTCAAGTTCTGAATGCCTTATCAGCTATAGACTTCTATTCAATTGTATGAATCAAAATAAATTGTGAATAACATGGCAAAAAATGGAAATTTATTTGTAAATGGGCATTGTGTTTATTTGGCATTTGCACATATGTCAACTTCTTTCAAAATGAATAAGAGGATGATTTGAAATTTAAAACGGAAAAAGTTATGTGTTAGTGATGTATTCTTTCAACTTACATATTAAATCTGTATGCTTAATAAAGTGTCTCAGTTGTTAGATGCTATCAAGCCTAGTACAAACCATAGCTATCCTATAAACAACAGATCTCAGCTCTGTCCTATTCTATGTCATCCCCACACTTCATGACACAATAGAGCCCACTGTGGCAATCACTGTGTCGTTCCACCTGGTTGAGGGTCTTCCTCTCCTTTGCTGACCATCTGCCTTTCCAAGCGTCGTGTTTTTCTCCAAGGAATAGGCCCTCTAAGTAACATGCCCTATGTATGTGAGGTGAAGCTTTATTAGCCTTGCCTCCATAAAGCACTCTGGATGCACCCTCTCCAAGACATATTTGTTTCTTCTTTTGGCAGTCCATCGGGATGTTCAATAATCTTTTCCAACATCACAGTTCAAATGCATCAATTAATCTTCTTTCATCCTTATTCATTGTTTAACTCTCAAATGCATAGCATGTGATCAGAAGACCATCACCTGAACCAGACACACTTTAGTCCTCAAACTAACATTGTTCTTTTTGTTGTTGAGGTCTCTAACTGTAGACTTTCTCAGTGTAATATGCCTCCTGATTTCCTAATTGCTGGCACCAAAGGTGTTGATTGTGAATCCAAGTAAGATGAAGTCATTGACAGTTTCAATCTTTTCTCTATCTTCTATGATATGTCTTATTGATCCAGAGGTAAGAATTTTTTTCTTAATATTGAGATACAATTAATACTGAAGGTTATATTGTTTGAACATATGCAAAAATGCTTCAAGTCCTCCCCATTTTCAGCAAATAAAGTTGTGTCATCTGCGTAATGCACGTTATTAATGACTCTTCCTCCAATCTTTTTATCACATTCTTCTTAATAGACACTAGCTTCTTGGATAATTAGCTCAACATACAAACTGAATAAGTCCAAAGGGAGAATACTACACTGACACATTCCTGTTACCCATAACTTGTTATGATATACACAATCACATGCCTCTGCATAGTTGTTAAATAATTAATAGACATGCTTTTGATACTTTTCTTTTTTTACTTTCAGTTAAAAATCCACTTAATATCATCAGTGAAATCCCGGGTCTTTTCCATCCTGCCTGAATTTCTGGCACTTCCTTATCTATTTACTGTACTAGCCATTTTTTAATGAACGTCAACATTATTTTGTTTGGATGTGACAGTAGTGATATTGTTAGGTAGTTTCCATATTCTTTTGCATCATCTCTTTTGGGAATGAGATCATATGTGGACCTCTGACTATCTATTGGCTAGATAGTTGTCCTCCAAATTTCCTAGCATAGAGTGCATACATGTGTTCATCTGTTTCTTGGGAAAAGTCAATTGGTATCCCTTTGATTCCTCGGGCTTTATTTTTTGCCAATGCTTTCAATGCAGCTTCAGCTTCCTCCTTCTTCACCATTGGCTCCTGCTTCTATGGTACTTCCTGAAATTTTTCAGTGTCAGTCAGTTTTTTTCAGTACAGCGACTCTGTATATTCCCTCCATCTTCTTTTGATGCTTCCTAGGTCATTCGGTATATTGCCCACAGCATCTTTCAATATTGTGATGTGAAGCTTAAATTCATTTTCTAGTTTTCTGAGCTTGAGAAAGGCAAAGTGAGTTATTCCCTTTTTATTCTCCAATTGCAGCTCTCTGAATATTTTGGTTATAATCCTTCCGTTACCTTCTTGAGCTGCCCTTCAAAATCTATTTATTTCTTTCAGTTTGGTACATTTTCTTTTTGTTTTAGATTCTTGACACTCTAGTACAATTTCCAGTATCACTTCTTATATCCATTTCTGGTTTTCTTTCTCTTCTGTCTTTATAATGATTTCTTGTTCTCTTTATAGTTGTCCTTGATATCATTCTACAACTCATATGGACTTCGATCACTTGTGTTCAATGCTTCAAATCACACTTAGCCTAGTTTTGATTGATGATATTGAACTT
This sequence comes from Elephantulus edwardii, assembly GCF_000299155.1. Lineage (NCBI taxonomy): Eukaryota > Metazoa > Chordata > Mammalia > Macroscelidea > Macroscelididae > Elephantulus > Elephantulus edwardii. The sequence goes on along the minus strand of NW_006399831.1, from coordinate 828,117 downwards.
CTCAAGCAATTCGTTCCACATATGTAGTCAATCTGATTTCTATAAAGCCTATCAGTTGAGGTCCATGTGCAAAGTTTCCGTTTGTGGTTTTTTGCTTTGTTTTGTCTCTTGGGGCTTTTTTAATGCCAAGAATAAACCATTGAAAATACAGACTTAAATCATTCTATTTCCACTCTCATTTTTATGGGCAACCCCATATTTTCTGACTAATGTTTCTTCTTCATTGTTTCCAACTTTTGCATCCAGTCATCAGGTATCATTGACACATCTTGAATGCAATTTTGCACTTCAAGATTTGGCAAAAAAAAATGAATAAATGAAAGGCTATACCATTCAGTTGAATATTATTTTTGTTATTATGTGCCTTAAAACCAGAACTGACTCAAAGCTGACCCTCCAGCCGGTTTTCAGGATCTGTGAATAACATGGAAGGAGATTGCTATATCTTTCTCCTACATGGTGGCTGATGAATTCATAGTGGCTGCCTACTTTTGGTTCAGCAGCAGAATTCCTTATTCATTAGGCCACCAGAGTCCCATGTTTATAGATTGGAAGATGTAACATTGTCAAAATACTATTGGAATTGTAACATTGTCAAAATGCTATTGGAATTGACCTATAGATATAGTGGAATATCAACTCAGATCCAGTTTTCATTCTCCAAAAATATGGAAAAAGTAAAATCACCAACTTTATAATGAAAGAAAGATACTATAACTATGTAGGAATCTTCACACTTACTTATCTCAAAATCTACTAAACACGATGGAAATTCAAAGAGTATGCTAAGAATACAGTAACAGATCCATAGAGTGCAGGCATAGGATTTAAATATTGAAAATAAATCCATCAACATTTGAAGACAGGATCTTTGACAAGGAAAGAGAATTCAATATATAGGGAAAAGGAAAAAAAAAACCCCAAAACAACCCAAAACAAACTCTCTAGTGTTGGCCAAACTGTATAAATATTTTCAGCAAAGATGGGTCTAGCGGCATAGAGAGTTACATTGCTAAACTAAAGGTCATGAGTCTCCAGTGATTCATTATCCATAAGCATCCCCGGAGAGGAATGATGAGCAGTTTCCTCTCATTATGATCTATTGCCTCAATAACCAGTTGGAGTTTCACTATGAGTTGGAATCTAATTGATGGCAATAAGTTGATTTTGTTTTTATTTTTATGTATTTTCAGAATATTGAACCAAGGATTATGCCCCCATGATTGCAATATTAAGCTTAAGATGGACCCAGGACCTGCATGTAACTCCTAGAACTATAAAGATCATCAGATAAAAATAGGAACAAATTTAGGACCCTTAACACTATGACATAGATAAGCTACCAAATATAACTAAATATGAGCATTCAGTTTACAACCACCTAAACAATTGGATCCTTCTAATAAATTAAATCCTTATATGCATTAAACAACTTACCCAAATGAGAACTGAGACACAAAGAGTGATCTGTACACCAATGTTCATAACAAAATTATTCACCATCGCAAAAACATGGAAACAGCCCAAATGTCCTATCACAAATGAATGGACTGAGAAATGTACATTCACACAGCACACAGGAGCAATGATCATTATCTAACTTGGCAGGGATTGGAGGGCATTATGCTGATTAAGTCCCTCAAGGACAAATATTGTATAAAATAATTTTGGTAAAATGAATATATGGATACAAAGTGGGTGGGGGACAGTGAAAACAGAGGAATGAGGATGTGCAGGACAGAGGATTAGTCATGGAGTTGTATAATATATATTCTATTGTACCTGGGACACAATACACGGCAATAATTTATCTGGCAATGAAATAATTATGAAAATATATAGAACTCATTAACACCTCAACAAAAGAAAAAAAGGAAGACAAATAAAATGTGGAGTTGCTGTTGTTATTGTTATATGCTGTTGAGTCGCCTGTGACTCATAGCGACCCTATGTACAACAGCCCTAAATCTTGCTCTATCCTGTGCCATTCTTATTGTTCCTGACACATATACCTTCATTACCCCAGTCACTGAATCAATCCATCTCATCAAGGGTCCTCCTCTTCTGCGCTGTCACACCAACCTCCCAGATATGACGTCCTTCTCCAAGGACTTCTTCCAAGGTCACTTTCAAGGTCCCTTCTTGCAAAATGTCCAAACTATGTTAGATGAAGCTTCAGAATCCTTGCTTCCAAGGAGAAGCCTGGTCTCACCCTCCCTAGAGTGAATTTGTTTGTTCTCCTAGAATTCCATGGTATAT
>NW_006399831.1:808031-824908 GCF_000299155.1 Elephantulus edwardii | reverse complement strand
AATGCAAAAATTGGAAACAGAGAAGGATCAGTATTTTTAAAACACGGACTTTGTGACAGAAATGAAGCTGACGATAGAATGATAGAATTTTACACAATGACCTATTAATTGTAAATATGGTTTGGTTTGCTTTGGAGTTTTTATATTCTTTTGTAAATATTATTTTATTAATTTAATGAACATTTACAGAGATTTTGGATTTTCATTCATTCATTGTTGCACTTTTTCCTTTACCTCCCTCCCCACCCCATTCGCTCCTCTCTTTGAAAAGCAAAAGATAAGCTTATTCATTGTATACAATCCCCACCACCACCACCTTGACCCTTCTCCCCACCCCCTGCCCCAAATGCACTCCACTGTGCAACTTTAATTCTGGATTCCTGTGATAATCATAATATGCTATCATATATCACTTTTAAACTGTTCTTTCCCTCATCTGTTTCAATTTAGTATACATAATCTAACCAGTTTTTCTCAGTCTTATCCCAACCCTGATAAACGTAGGCTAGAGACATAGATTTCATGTAATGGTATGAATAGAAATCAGATCGATTGCATCTGTAGAAAGAACCACTGGAGAAGCCCAGTAACAGCTGTGAAAAGTAGGCCAAATGCTGATTATGGAACAGACTACCAACTACTCATTTGCAAGCTCAAGCTGACCTGAGGAAAATTAAATCAAATTCATAGGAACTAATTCTTGACCTTGAGTCTATCTTGCCTAAATTTCAAAACAATCTCAGAATGGTCTGAGGCTGTGAACGCTAGTGAGCAAAAGTCAAATTAACTGTGGGAGCATATCAAGAATATTATCCAAGAAGAACGCAAAAGGTCATTGAAAAGACAGAGGACGAAGAAAACACCAAGATGGATGTCAAAAAAACCTGAATATTGCACTAGAGTGCCAAGAAGCCAAAGCAAAGGGAAGAGGAAAATGTGGAGAGAAGATGAGAATACACTTCACTAAAGAAGATACTCAAATAATCAACAAAACATGAATAAATGTTCAAGATCATTAGCTTTAATTAAGAGATACAAGTCAAAATGATAATGAGGTGTAGTTCTATACAAGCAACAATAGAAGAGTTCAATAAAATCATAAATAATAAATGCTTGCAAGATTGTGGAAAGGTTAAACTTTCATCCATTGCTTGTGAGAATGTTATTAATATATATATGTGTGTGTGTATACATATATACCAACCACTAAAACCAAAGATGAATAAGTTGAAGATATTACACTGGAGCACTGAAAAAAATCCAAAGCAAAAGGAAGAACTCAAGATGTTAAGAAGCTGAACAGAAGATTTCAAAAAGCAGCACTGGAAAACAAAGTATTAGAATAAAGTGTGTAAAAAGCTGGAATTGAAAAATCAAAACAAAACCTCAGCAATTCTTAAGCTGAATAAACTGGAGAACAAATTTAAGCCTCAAGTTGAAATATTTATGGATGCTGTGAGCAGATTGTTGAATTATTCAGGAAGTGTCAAAAGAAGATGGAAATAGTACGCAGAGGCACTATACCAAAAAAAAAAAAATGCTGACAAAGAAGAATTTCATGAAACAACATATAATCAAGAGTCTATGATGATGAAGGAGGAGGTTCAAACTATTCTGAAGGAATTAACAAGAAATAAGGCCCCAGGAATTGACAGCATACCAAATGATGACACAGTAAACAAAGAGATGCTACCCGGCCATGATCAATAGGTAGTGGCAAGAAATCTGGAGGACAACTTCTTGGCCAGCTGACTGGAGGAGATCCATAGTTATTCCAATTCCAAAAAAATATGATCTGAAAGAGAGTGGGAATTTTCAAAGAATATCATGAATATCACATGCAAGCAAGACCATCTAGTAAATTACCCCAAAATGGCTGAAACAGTACATGAACAGAGAATGCTAGTTATGTGAACTCTTTTAAGAAGAGGCTGTGCCTCTAGGGACATTATAGCCAATGTTCAATGGATCTTAGCTCAAAGCAGAGAGTCCCAGAGGAAGGTCTATCTATGTTTCATTGACTATGCAAAGTTTTGGCTGTGTGGTTCACAAGTTGTGGCTAACCTTGAGAGGAATGGGAATTCTATAACACTTGATTGTGCTTATGTGAAACCTATACTTGGAACAGGAGGCAGAACATAGCAAGGAAAGACTGTTTCAGGATCAAAAAACGTATGTGCCAGTGATGCATTCTATCTCCATAACTTTTCAATCTATATACAGAAATGATCATTTGGGAGGCTGGAATTTATAAAAAGGGATGTGACATCATGATTGGAGAAAGACTCATCAACAAAATGTGTTATGCAGATAACACAACTTTCTTTGCTGAAACTGAAAAGGACTTAAACATTTGTTGCATAAGATTAAGGACTGTAGCCTTTGAAATTAATAGAAACTCAGCATCAAGAAGACAAAGATTTTCATCAATGGGCCAAATAACAATATCATATAGATGGAGAAGAGAATGAGATTGCTAATAACTTTAGCTTACTTGGCTCCACAATCAACATTCTTGGTTCCAGAAGTCAGAAAATCAAAAGACAAATTGCATTGGGAAAATCTGCAGTCAGGGACTTTTCCAGAGTACTGAAGAGTGATGATGTAAGCCTAGAGACTAAAGTGTGCCTGATTAAAGCCATGACATTCTTAATTACATAGAGTTTTTGGAAGCCTACTATTTCGGAAGTGGATGGCCAATCCTTCTTCCTAATCTGTCTTAATCTGAATGTTAAGATTTAGAGAAGTATCAGACAGACCAGCGTTTTACAGAAAAGTGAAAGATATATCCCTTATTGTGGAGTTAACCATTCATATCATTGTTGTCCCTTCCCTTGGCACACCTGTCTTTACTCACTTATTTCCCTGCTCTTTCTTTTGCCAGGATACCCATCCACTTCTACCTACTTCCTTCAACATCCATCTCCCGTTGTCCCGCCCTTGATTTGATGTCTTATATCTGAAGCTTCCTTGTCTTCTGTGGTACCAAATACGTCGGCTTCTGACAGGAGGACCTGAAGTGCTTGTTGCAGAGGGTCAAGGACTGCAGCCTCCAATATCAAAGTCAAGAAGACAAAGATTCTCACCACTGGGCCAATTGGCAGCATCAGGATGGATGGTGAAGAGATTGAGATTGTTCACAGCTTTAGTTTGCTTAGTTCCACAGTCAACACTCTTGGCACCAGTAGCCAGAAAATTAAAATATGTATTGCCATGGGAACGTCTGTTATTAGGGACCTCTCCAAAGTACTGAAGAGCAATGGTGTCTCTCTGGAGACTAAGGTGCGTCTGATACAGGCCATGGTCTTTGCAATCACTTGTTATGCATCAGAGAGTTGGACAATGACTAAGGAGGATAGAAGAAAAATTGATGCCTTTGAGCTATGGTGCTGGAGAAGAGTATTGAGAATACCATGGACTGCTAGGAAAACAAACAGATTCATCCTGGAAAGGGTCAAACCGGGAGGCAACCTGGAAGCAAGGATTCTGAGGCGCCGTTTAACATACTTTGGACATGTTGTAAGAAGGGACCAGTCTTTAGAGAGGGACATCGTGCTTGGTGGAGGGACAGTGCTGGAGGGGAAGGCCCTATATGAGGTGGATTGATTCAGTGACTGGGGCAATTGGGATCGGTGTATCGGAGATTGTGCGATTGGCACAGGACAGAGCAGAGTTTGGGGTTGTTGTACATAGGGTCGCTATGATTCGAAGGGCCTCGACGGCACATAACAACAACAACAACAACAACAACATTCTTAATTACTTGCTATGCATCAGAGAGCTTGACAATGACTAAGGATGATAGAAGAAAAATCAATTCTTTGAGCTATAGTGCTGGAGAAGAGTATTGAATATACCAATTTCTAGGAGAACAAATAAGTCTGTCCTGGAGAAAGTGAAACCAAGCTGTTTTTTTTGGAGGAAAGGATTTTGAAGCTCTGACATTCTTTGGGTATGTTGTCAGGAAGGACCAGTCCTTGAAGTAGGATATCATGTTTGGAAGGGTGGAAGGACAACACAAGACAGGTATACCCTGGATGAGATGGCTTGACTCAGTAACTAAGGAAATGGGAGTAGATTTGTTGGAGGCAATGAAATTGGCTCAAGACAGAGCAGGGTTCAGAGCTCTTGTACATGGGGTTGCGATAAATCGCAAGTGACTCAACAGCTCTTAATAAGGGCAACCAAATTCTGCCATTTGAATTCGATTGAAAATTTAATCAAGATGCATTGGTAATAATTGTTGATTAAAATACAAAAGTTGAAAACAAAAAGTAGTGACTGGAAAGTATGACCTAGATGGTAGAATTCTGTGCTACTAATAATTTATATTTTCAAATACTTTTTTATTAAAAATATAAATGACAACTATGTGCATGGATCTTGTGTGCTGGAAAAAAATAAAACTAAATGGAAAGAGATAATGGAAAAAGATTAAATAAAAGCAAAAGCCAACTTAAGGGTACATTATTAATTGCTCATCTGAAGTTTCAGATGAAGCTGAAAAAATGTGAAACAAATCTATGAGAGTCCAAATGCAACTTAAAATTTACCAAATTCAGACACTATCTGAAGAGTAGATATGTTGAACTGGACACTACTGACTAAGGCCAAGTAAGTTATGAGATTACATCAAGAACATCTTATATTAAGAATGAAAGAGATCATTAAAATGGTAGGAAAAAAAATGACAAGATGAAAATGGATGTCAGAAGAGACTCTAGAATGTGCTATTTGAGTGTTATTGCTCTAATAATGTGTCATGATGTCAACTATGACTCACAGGTGGTTGGCTATCTTATGATCTGAGCCTTGACTTTTACTGCACCATCTTCAAAATTTTCAGTATTCTTAAAACCATTGTGATAATTGCTGTGCCAATCCATCTTTTGACAGTCTTCTTTTTTTTTCTGACCATCTGTTTTCCCCATGATAATATCTCTGCCCAAGGAATGAATCCTTCTGAAAACATGTCCAAAGTAAATAGGAGGATGTTTCACCATCCTTATCTCTAAGGATCACCCTGGTTGCATTCCCTTCAATGCAGATTTATTTATTATTTTTGTGGTTCATGCTCTGTACCTATTCAATCTAGATAGTGAGTAAATCAATTCAGAAGCTAGACTATATGAAAAGAATATGACATCGGAATTGGAGGAAGACTTATTGTAAAAAGATAAAGGGCTATATGAGGATGATCATATCTTGCCCTTACCAACTTCACAAAGGGGAACTGTCCTTAGCAACAACATCAGCAACCAAAACCAAATCCAGTGAGGTCATACATGTACCCCACATTTCTGTAACTCTTTTTACTCATCCCAGCATCAACCAATCTTACTGCTCTATTGGGTCCCAAATTCAATGTGATAGCTCATAGACCACACAGAACCATGTTGTGTAAGTCAAAAGGTTATAATTCAGGTCAGTAACAAAATACAGTTAAAGACAGCTTCCAAAATGTGCTCACAGACACCTCAGCCTTGAATCTGAGTCAAAACTTTCGAAGCTCTCAATCCTGCCAATTGTGGTTGTCCCAACCTCTCGCTCCTAGCCCTCAAACTTCCAATTACCTTGGGAAAGGCTTTTAGTTCTGGTTCCACAGGGAGTAGCAGTCTCAGGTTCAGCTCTGTCTCCTCTTAGGTCTCTTGTCCTCTTCTTCAGCCACTCCTTTTGCTGCTGTAAATCTAGCTGGAACAAGACAATCATCTCTGGTCCTGAAGGACACCCACTGCATACCTACTTCTCCTTTGCTGGTGGAATTGTTGGTAAACTTTATACTCGACAAATATAATACAGAAATAAGATATTAGAGGAAGAGAAATTTAAGAAGGAAAGAGATTTTCTTTCTGCTGCTGTATCCGCTTAATTTAATAGTAAGACTAGCCAATTTCCTTGTGGATTGGTACCTAGACAGTGCCCTTGTAGGTTGGTAAAACTAGACAATCCTTTTGTGGATTGGTGAGATTAGTTAATCCCTTTGTGAATAGTCTAACAGACCCTATTCACATATTCTGGCCTATTTACCAGGCAAAGTGGCTAAGGAAGCCATTTTGAACACTGAACTCTTGCACCACATTTGTCAACAACCTGCATTGTTCAGGTAACACAACCTTGCTATAAAGAAAGTGAAGAAGATTTGAAGCTCTTACTGAAGAAGAGATAAGATTTCAATATGGATTATACCTCAATACCACAAGAACAAAAATTCTCACCCTTGGACTAATAGACAACATCACGATAGATGGAGAAAAGATTGACGTTATCAATGATTTCATTTTACTTGTATCCAAAATCATTACATAAGAAAAGCAGCCGGGAAAAGATAGATTATCTATTAACATAGGCAAATGTGCTGTTAAGTATCTCTTTAAAGTGCCAAAGAGAAATCATGTTGATTTTAAAGCTACAATGTACCTGATCAAACACAAGTTATTTTCAATTACTTGAAAAGCATGTGAATGTTGGATAATGAGTCAGGAAAGCCAAAGTAAAATTGATGTCTTTGAATTGTAGTGTTGACAAAGGATACTGAAAATAGAAGTGAGCCGGGAACCACAAACACACACATGCCTTGAAGTATATGCAATAATGTTCTTTAGAGGTGAGGATAATGGAACTTATTTCACTTTGGGCATATTACATTTCAAGAGGTGCTTTACTAAGATTTTCACAAGTCTTTACTAGGATTTTCATATTGTTAATATTGTCCTTCTAATGGACAGTGTTTTTATTAGCCTTATTGAAATGATATAAAATTTACCAGCCTCTTCTCAAATCAGCCTAGATTTTGTTTATGAACGTGACAATGCTAAAATAAACAACTTCTGAAATCTCATAAATCATGTTCTGCTTTATGTGCTTGTTGTTGAGTGCCTTTGAATCGAGCACGACTCACAGTGACCCTATGAACAAAAGGCCTGAAGGCCCTCTACAACTACATTTATCAAAGTTCATAGAGTTTCCAGAGACATGTTACTCAGAAAGTGGGTGCCATCCTGCCTTCAAACTGAAAAAAGTTTAAAGGAAAATTAAGAGTACTGTCAGAACAGTACAAAAAAAGGTTACTGTTATATGTAAGTGCTAATTTATGTGCAAGATAAATTTCTTAATTCTTTTAACTTTCATAGAAGCAGCATGGTTAAGTATAATTATATTCACATACAGAGTTTTACGTACTTGAACAATACTTGGCTTAAGGTCCTATGTACTATGAAACTTTAAAGAGACTAAGTAACCGAACCATAGTTATAGAATTGATATGAAAATATACTATACACTATATTCTATGATAGAATACTATCCCTCAACATACATAGTTGTCGAGTACAGGGTTTTGATGCCTTTCCATAATCTTAATCCCTGAAAAAGCATGAAAGTATTACTCGTTTCAGATGTTGGGGTTTTTTTTATTAGTGAACAAAATTTTATACTAGCCCTGAACTTCTAAAAATTATATTCCAACATTAACAACTATAGATAGTCATTACTAGTTAAATAGATGCAATTGAATTCCATGTTCTGCTACTATATTTTGTTTAAGTAAAATGATTCACTGAAAATCAGCAACATGCTAATCTTGTCTAACATGATAGCAGATTAGTGATGATACTGATAAAAACAATCTTTCTGAACTTTCATCAGATTAGTGAATAATGAAAATCCACGTAATGCAAAATAGTTACATATGATAAATGTAATGAAGAGATACAATAAACCTAAAATGTTCGTTTTTCCAAATTATATAAAAGGTAAGAGTTTCTAGATAAAGGAGCACATCATTTATGTTGAATTCTTTTTGAGGAATGAAATGAATGAAATTTTCCGTGTTTTTTGTCTTTATGATTAGGTATGATATGGAGATTATAAATTCCATTTTAAACACATCAAGGACAAGGTTATTTGGATATAGTAACATACAAATACAGATAGGTAATTAAAGAAAATATATGACTTGAGTATATAAACATGTGGGTCATTGCCATATAGAGAGTAAAGTAAATGATAGATATGTATGGTATTATACCAAAAGATAAAATATTCCATGAGAAACTCCTTTCTAAATGAATATGTTGATAAACTTTATACTGGACAAATATAAGAGAGATGTAAGATAATAGAGAAAAAGAAGTTTAGTACAAATAATCATTAAAGAAAATCAGCACAATGACAACAGCAACAAGGAGGGGATTGTAATTTAATGGAAATAAATTATAAGAACATTTCTTGGAACAATAAAAGTATGAGTGGTTGAGACGTTCTATCCTGCTCTGAGCAAATGTAAAAAAAGAAATTTATCTCTTTTATATTTAGATGCATAAACCTTTAAGTAACTCTGTCAAGTATTACTGTGTCTGAGTAAGGTAATGGTTGGCAGAATGAAGATAGGAGATAGATCAAGAGGCATGAAAGGTAGATGACTCTTTAAAAATGACTCAGAAAAAGAATAAAGGTTTTATAATAGTTTACAGGGAAAGGGAATGAAAATAATTTAAATATTTCAGGTAAGAGGGAAAACACATGTGAAACATAGAAAACACAGAAAGAATTAGTGGTAAGAATAAGGGAGAGAAAAGGATAAGAAAATGCTAATGATGAGAAAATGATAAAAAATTACACTTTTGGAAAGGAAATTTAAAATACTTATTATGAGCATCACATCTATCAAGGAAATATGTGTATGCAAACACATAACAAACTGAAGGATAAGATAAATGAAGAACAGGAAATGAAAGTATAGGTAGAAATAAGATAAAAAGAAGCAAAAGATTAACCTCGCCATCACTGAAATGAAAATTAGTTTGGAAAGATCACAAGCAATAATATCCTTTGTAAAATATGTTCTGTGATTAAGAGATAAAAATTATTGAAAGGAAGAAAAATGAAAATAAAAGAAGAAAAAAATTTCTACAAGTATACAATATTCTATTGATGAGGCTGAAAAAACAAACACATTGCCTGTGAAATCATTAATGTGTAAAAACATTATGGAGAACTATCTCTTAATATGGGACAAATTTAAAATTCATTAATATCTTGATGCAAAAAGTCTGCTTCTAAAAATGTGTCTTTAGATTTACTCATATAAGAAGTGATATATTTTCAAATTGATTAATTTATTGTTGATAGTGTATTAAGAATAGAAAAATTTTTAATCTAGAAATTGTTTATATCTATATAGTAATAAAAGAATATAAAAACATATCTTTGATTGTTAGTATAATTGTTGCTCTTATGAACCAATGAGGCAACTTTTATTCATAGTGATCATGTGAACAATAAATATGAACTTTGCCCTAGTGCTGCACTGTCTTCAGAATCTCTGATATGCTTGAGTCCAGTGTTATTGTGACTGTGTCAGTCTGTCTTGATGAGTGTCTATCTTTCTCTCTTTCTTTGATTCTCCAGCTTTCCCGGCATGATGTCTTTCTCCAAGGACAACATGTCCAAAATATGTGAAAGAAAGTTGTATCACCTTTTCCTCTATGGGACACCCTGGTTGAACTTACAGATAGACAGATTTAGTCTATTGATAGTCTGTCAGATAATCAATATGCTTCTCCAATATCACTGTTCAAAGGCATTGATTCAATTTCTGTTACTCTTATCTGTTGACCAGCTTTCAGATACAAAGGAAGCAATTGAAATGAATATAGCTTGAATCAGTTACACCTTTGTCCTTAAACTGACATCGTTACTATAAGAACTTTGAAGACGTTTTAGAGACAAGATTTTCCCAATACAACACCTCTTTTTATTTCTTGACTATTGTTACTATGATCCAAGTTAAGTGAAGTCATTGATAATGTCAATCATTTTTCTATCTATCATGATTTTGCATATTTATCCAGTAGTGACTATTTTTATATTCTACTCTTGGGCTGAAGAAGAAGAAAATACCAAGATGGATGTCAGACGAAACTCTGAGTATTGCATTAGAGCGCTGAGAAGCCAAAGCTAAAGGAAGAAACAGAGAAATCAAAGAGCTGAACAGAAAATTTCAAAAGGCAGCCTGGGAGGACAAAGCAAGATACTATAATGAAATGTGCAAAGCGCCAGAGTCAGAAAATCAAAAGGGCCAAACTCCCTCAGCGCTTCTTAAGCTGAAGGAGCTGAAAAACAAATTCAAGCCACAGGTGGCAATACTTAAGGATACTTTGGGTAGAATGTGAAATGATCCAGGAAGCATCAGAAGAAGATGGAAGGAATACACAGAGACACTGTATCAGAAGGAATTGGCTGACACAGAGGAATTTCATGAAATAATATAGGAGCAAGAGCCTATGGTGATGAAGGAGGAAGTTCACATTGCTCTGAAGGAATTGGCAAAAAAGAAGCTCCAAGAGTTGACAGCATTCAAACTGATTTATTTCAACACACAAACGCTGCTCTGGATGTGCTCACCAAGTTGTGAAAAATCTGGAAGACAGCTAGCTGGCCAACTGACCGCAAAAGATCGATATTTGTTCCCATTCCAAAGAAAGGTGACCCAACAGAGTGTGGAAATTATCGAACAATATTATTAATATCACAGGCAAACAAGATTCTGCTGAAAATTATCCAAAAACGTTTGGAACAATACGTCAACAGAGAACTGCCAGATGTGCAGGTTGGATTTAGAAGAGGTCGTGGTACTATGGATATTATAGCTAATGTTAGATGGATCTTAGCAGAAAGCAAAGAATACCAGAAGAATATCTATCTGTGTTTCATTGACTATGCAAAGGCTTTTGACTGTGTGGATCACAATAAGCTGTGACTGACTCTGAGAAGAATGGGAATCCCAGAACATTTGATTGTGCTAATGCGAAACTTATACTTGGACTAAGAGGCAGTCATCACAACAGAGCAAAGAGACACTACATGGTTCAAAATCAAGAAGGGGGTCCATCAGGGATGTATTTTGTCTCCATACCTTTTCAACCTGTATGCAGAACAGATCATCCAAGACGCTGGGCTGTGCGAGGAGGAATATGTCATCAGGATTGGTGGAAGAATCGTCAACAACCTGTGTTATGTGATTGACACAACTCTGCTTGCTGAAACTGAGGAGGACCTGAAGCACTTGCTGCACAAGTCAAGAACTGCAGCCTTCAATATGGATTGAAGCTCAACATCAAGAAAACAAAGATTCCCACCATTGGGCCAATAGGCAGCATCAGTATGGATGGTGAAGAGATTGAGATAGTTAACAGTTTTAGTTAACATAATTCCACAGTCAACACTCTTGGTAACAGCAGCCAGGAAATCAGGAGACGAATTACATTGGGAAAGTGAGCTGTGAGGGATCTTTCAATAGTGCTGAAGAGCAATGTGTTCATGCTGGAGACTAAGGTGGTCCAGTCTATAGACTTCACAATTACGTGCTATGCATTGGAGAGTTGGACAGTGAATATGGATGATAGAAAGAGAATTGATGCCTCTGAGCTGTGGTGCTGGAGAATAGTGTTGAATATGCCATGGACTGCTAAGAGAACAAACAGGTTTGTCCTGGAGACAGGGAAGACAGAATGTTCCCTGGAGTCAAGGATTCTGAAGCTTCATCTGACATACTTTGGGCATGTTGCAAGGAGGGTCTGGTCCTTGGAGAGGGACATCATATTTGGGAGAGTGGAGGGATGGCACAGGAGAGGAAGACCCTTGATGAGATGTATTGATTCTGTGAGTGGAGTGGTGGGAATGACTGTGTTTGAGACGGTGAGGTTGGCACAGGATAGAACGGCATTTAGGGCTCTTGTACATAGGGTCACTATGAGTCACAAGCGACTAGATGGCACATAACAACAACTCTTGGGTGTTATTCAAGGTTGTACATTTTCGGGGAGCTCAATTTCTATTTTTTCTTCAAAGTCAACTCTTGCTGGGTTCAAACTTCTAATCTTGGAGCTAGTTGACAAGTGTTTAATAATTTGCCTCACCCACATACTCCATAGTTATCATAAATTTTAATTTTTAAGCACCTATCAAAGTCATTTCTGTTGATATCATAGACTATTCTGTGTCTACTGCAATCTACAATGCAGAATTGGTGATTACTTGTATTATTTAAGTAATCTGTAAAACTACTGGATATATTTAAGGCAAAATAGACTTAACAGAAAAAAATTACATAAGGTCCTCACTAAGCAAAGCCTTCTATAGATGGGTGTTGTTTTTATTGTTATGTATCTTTAAATAGATAATGAATCGTAACTACTCTATCTCCATTTTCATGATTTCTGTCATTGTTTCTGTCACTATCTGACTCCATGTCATTGAACGTCTTCCTCTCTTTTGCTAACTTTCTGTGCTTTTCCAATTATTATGCCTTCCAATGGACTGGAACATCCTAGAAACATTCTCATAGTTGTTGTTGTAGTTGTTGTTGTTGTTATTGATAGGTACTGTTGAGTCAAGTATGACTCATAGTGGACAAAAGATCTGAATCCTGTCCTGTCCTGAGTCATCCTCACACTTCCTGACACACAAAAGCCCATTGCAGCGGTTACCATGTCAATCCACCTGGTTCAAGGTCTTTATCTCCTTTGCCAATCCTCCACCCTTTGCAGTATCATGTCCTTCTCCAAGGACTAGCACCTCTTAGCAACATGCCCAAAGTATGAGACAAACTTGAATCATTCTTGCCTTCAAAGAGCACTCCAGCTGCACAATTTCCAAGACATATCTATTCTGCTGGCCATCCATGGAATGATCAGTGTTCTTCTCCAACACTACAACTCAAAGGCATCAATTCTTTGTCTGTGTCATTATTCATTTTCCAGCTCTCAGATGCATAGCAAGTAATCAGAAGGACTGTGGCCTGAATCAGACTTACTTTAGTCCTCAAATTGAGGTTTTACTCCTCATTAATTTGGAGAGGTCCGAACTGAAGATTTTCCCAGTGCCAAAATTAACTATACACAGATCAGTACAGATGACATTCATTACACCTTAAAGGTATAAAACCACATAGTAAAACATGAAATTATAGAGAATAATGGAATTAAAATAAGTGATAATATGAAAATTATTCACAAGATCATTAGTTTAAAATGAGAATAACCTTGCCTGTTTATGAAAGCTTTGATTTAAACCAATTGCATTATTTTCTCACAAATAAACACTTCAAAAATAATTAATCTCTTTAAAATCTTTCTCTTAATGTCACATTTGCCATACATCTGTAGTGGAAGCAGTTATATATCATTTGAAAATAGTTTTTTGAAAGAATAAAATGACATCAGGTCATGAGTTTTATTATTTTGAGATTTATTTTGGCTCAAGTATTTGGATTGTCTCTTCCTGTGATTTTCTGTTTTCCGTGTAAGTGTCTGATAATTAAATGAAATGAAGAGCATATACAATAGAAAACAGTATATTGTGATATTGCAATTAATCCTATAATTAAGAATAAATGAATTATTACACACTTGCTTTACATTGTCCATAATACAAAAACTAAAGCAAGAATTCAGACCAAAGGGAGCATTAAAACTTTTTATTGAATGCAAGATATTAAATAAAGACTGAAATTAGGCAAATGAATTTGCAGGGTTTTTTTCAGTTCCTTCTCCTTGCTTCTGTTTTAAATTAGCTTATTAAGCTCCTTATAAATCAGCTTATATGTTAATTTATGATATGTTCAATATTTAATTTGGTGCCTTTAATAGAAGTGTTTGTAGTACATGTTAAAACGACTTTATTTTCAAAAGAGCAGTTGTAGAAATTGCCCCAAACTATATCTAGCATATTTGTATAAATGAGACCTAGTATCATTTGAGGAGAAGAAACAAAAGTAAAATATACCAGAACATTGCCATAAGGTACATGCTGTTGTTGTTACGCAACAGTGAAGTGTAAACTGACCCTCAATTAATTCTCCAGCAGATTTTAAGAGGCAGTGAGTTACAATGAAGACACTGCATCTTTCTCCTGCAAAGCAGTTGATGGATTTGAACCTCAGACCTTTAAGTTGGCAGTGCAATTCCTTACCGCTAAGCGACCTATAGCTTCCAAAAGTACATCTGGTGGTGGTGGTGTGTGCTCTTGAGTTGGAACCAACCTTTAGCTGACCCTCCAGAATTTTCAGAGGTAGTAAATTGCACAAGAGGATATTGCCTATATTTTTCCCCTGGAGCAGCTGATGAATTCAAATGATGTACTGTTGGGTTGACAGTGCAGTTCCTTATTATTAAGCCACCCTAACTCCCTATAATGTACATGGATCTTTAAAATATAAAACTCATGTAAGAAATTACAATGATAAAATTTGGATAGTCATGTCAAATATCTGTTTATTCATTTGCACCCCTGAGAGCTACTAAAACACATTCATCCAAGAAACATAAATGGTGGAATCACAATTGCAATGCATCTTTGAAAAGGCAGCACTTTTTAATGAAAATGACTTTGAAGTAGTTTTTGTTTTCTTTTCTCCTAAAATTTGCTAAATTCCTCCTGCTATTTAAAGAGAAGACTGGTAAAACTCACTAAAACAGTGCTTGACATGATCCGCTAATACTAACTGTAAGATAAAAACCACCTAAAACAATAATAAAACTAGTGTATGACTCCAAAAACTCTTATGAAATGACACCAGAAGTGCCTCGTGTAGGTGGCAATCACTTCCTTTTGCCTCTTTGAAACTTTACATGTCTAGGCTTATCATTGAACCAAGAATAATCCTAACTTTGGAAAAATAAAATTAGTGTATAACAATTCCGAACAGTAATTTTCTTTCCCCAGGGGACCTGAGACAATGTCTGTTGTTGTATATTGTCGTTGCATGAGCAGTACTCATAGTGACCCTAAGAACAAAAGATCTGCAGTCTTTCAATAACTATCGTGGCTCAAGGCTCATACAGTTTCCAGATGCATGTTGTTTAGGAAGTGGATGCCATTCCTGCTTCCAACTAATGGTCTAAATATTTTAATTATTACTGAAGTAAGAAAGTCAATAGTAGGAAAAAATAAGTAAAAATATCTTCGCTGTAGGGTTTTGGTTTTTAGTCTATTATTTTTACTAACTTAGAATAGTTTACAGGCCCTACTTAAATATATCTTACCTCTTCCATGAGCTAAACTGCATGTAATCTCTAGTCATTTACTCTTCTTTTAGCTTGAGTTCTTTCCAGTAATTAATATTCTCCAAGAAAGTTTATCTTGGAGACTGCTTGAACTCTATCTGCTAGGTGTGGGTTACTACTATGCATATTATCAGGTTTTTTTTTCTAGGAATATTAATAATTTTGTGTTTATTATTAGAAGAACAGAAAAGAGATCTTTCTATGTTAAATCAACAATAATAGTCACATTTTGAAATTTCTCTATATATCTCTAGTGATCTTGAGAAAAAAAATATATCTTTACAGCCTTTTCTGAAAACTACAAATGCCTATATCTAAGATACTTGGTGTTATTTACTCTGTCACAGGTGAAGTATACCAAGCTTCACAATAGTGTTGTAATTTAGGGAATAATTTACTGGCTATACAAGCAACTTAGCAGTGTTTTAGCTGATGTTGAAAGTTGTTCTGTGATCACTCTGGAAAACAAAGGTTTCAAAGGAAGGCCTTGGACTAAGCCTTGATGTCTCAGTGACTGTCCTCTTTTGTGGGTCTTTGCCCACCTTGTGCCCATTTCCTGAGGCATTTTTTCACTATAACGAACATGTCACTCATGCCTACAAAAATAAGCTTTGTTTTCTGGCACTTCAGAAAGCCCAACTTTCTCCAATTTACAGGTAGTTGATTAAGAACACTAGACTTATGTAACACAGCTTTTTACAATTTTTGTTCTTTACATCTACCCTGGAAACTAAGTTACATTTTCTCTTTTATTTGCTTTTAAACTCTTATGTGACATTATCTATGCAGTTGTTAAAGAATGGTTCATGTGTTTAGTTTTGGCATTCTGGGCTACCAAAGGTAAACATGCAAGCCAGCTATATGACCGTCCAAAACAGTCTATTTTATTTTTTTACTAATTTAGATTTCATTCTTTTTTTTTTTTTTACGAATGAGGCAATTTATTAACCCAGCATCATTTGTTCTAATGTTTCTTATTGGCAGCTGCCACCTGTCCGGCGATTCTGTCCAGATCTCTCTGTCCCTGAGGTGTCAGTTTGTGGCCCCCATCTTGGTCTTTTTCCACCACTTTGAGCCCTTCTAGGGCTTGGAGGACATGGCGGGCCACACTTTTGTAGCCTCGGCTGAAGTGGCTGGGCACTACGCCGTTTCTCTGCCGCCCCCCATAGATCTTGGTCATGGAGCCAACCCCAGCACCACCCTGGAGGTACGGGTGCCGCGCTGTGGAAGCAGCTCGCGTGTAGAACCAGTTCTCATCGTAGGGAGCAAGCTCTTTATGCTTGGCCAGCTTGACAGTGTCCACCCATTCGGGGACTTTCAGCTTCCCGGACTTTTTGAGGAAGGCTGCCAGAGCTCTGACGAACTCCTGCTGGTTCACGTCTTATACAGTAACTCCAGGAATCATTCGGCCTCCGCGCTGCTAGCCAGGGGAAAGGGAGCGACAGGCAGATTTCATTCTTTAAAAAATTTTCCAGCATCATTCTACAACAGTGGCACCATATAGCATTTGTCCCTTTGTGACTGAGATACCTCACTCAGCATAATGCACTCCAGGGTCACCCATTTTGAATAATATTGCATGAGTTCCTTGTTTTTCAAGGCAGCATAGTGTTCCATTGTGCGAATATACCACAGCTTCTCTACCCATTCGTTTGTTGATGGGCATTTAGGTTGTTTCCAACTCCTTGCTAATTGTAAACAAAGCCGCGATAACCATGGGTATACATATATCTACTTGGATGTCATTTATGGTCTCTTTAGGGTATATTCCCAGTAGTGGAATTGCTGGGTCAAATGGTATCTTTATTTGCA
>NW_006399831.1:805205-806586 GCF_000299155.1 Elephantulus edwardii | reverse complement strand
GATAGGGATAAATAATATATACTGCATTGAAACAGATGAGGGAGAAAACTGTTTAAGATGGATATGTGATTAGGTATTTTTGTCAGGACATGAGTCCAGAGCAAAGGCGGTATGTATAGCGGAGTGGACCTCGGGGGAGGGATTGTAAAATAATGAAAGAATTTTTCTTTTAATTTTCCAAGAGGGTAGTGTACTAGGGGGGATGGTTGGGAGGGAAGAAAAGTACAACAATGAATGAATGAAATTAATAATAAATAAAAAAATAGTAGTATATACTACATCTTTTCCATAAAAAAATTTTTCCAGTCACAGCTACTAATTTATTTAAACTTTCTTACTTCTATTTTTCTTACTTCATCTTCTAAATAAAGAGTTTTCTTATATGTTAGCTTCAGTGTTATACCTTTCACTTTTCTTACTTTAGTGGAATTAACAGATAATATAATCTCAAAACTATTGCTGCATTCAAGTTAAGCTGAAAAGGAGAAATATTTAAACTTGGAAGTTTTCTCTGCCCTACACTTAGCCTGTAGCTTCAGGGCTGGTGAAAAATTCTTTATTAAAAATTAAAACAAAGAAACAACAACAAACTGAAAAAACACTTTCCTGAGCTTAGCTTTTTAAATAAAAATCAAAAGTCGATAAAAACATTTTTAAGCTTCTGCTTTGAGCATTAGCACTTTTTGGTCATGCACTTAGGGTGAATACTACTAGTATTCACTAGGTTGGGAATACTACTAAGCATTCTACTATGTATAGGAAGTGCCTTCTATATCAAATAATTATCAGGAATAAAACATGGTTGAGAAACTCTATGTAGATACCTATCACAATGGCTTGACAAAGATAGTCTTGTCCACAGTAAAAACTATTATCTAATTGAAAGTTGAATTGGACTTCCTTTTTAAGAATTTTTTATATTGGCAATTGGTATGACTAAAGCACCAGTAAGAGGTAGTTACCTCCTATGACAGGATGTGATATAATGTAATCACTTCCATGATGTAGTTACTGTCAGCTGAGAGTAAATGAAGTTTCTTGAGGCTGTGCCGGGCATTCAGTATATATGGTAATTTTCTGGAAAGCTCTCTACTTTTGAATTATATATTTTATGGAACAAAACAGTCATCATTAGTTAGTTTTAAGCAATTATCTGACCTGTCAAACTTAGGCTTACCAGTCCCCATTTGGACTTGCTAGTCTCTATAACTATTTGGGCCAATTCCTTGAAATAAATCTCTCTATATATTTCTCTCTGAGTGTATATTAATACAATCCACTGATTCCCTAGTTTTTATTTTCTTTGAAGGACATGGCAAAAAACAAGGCTCCAGGAATATATGGTATACCAATTGACATATTTCAGTTAACAGATGCTGCC
>NW_006399831.1:763320-803982 GCF_000299155.1 Elephantulus edwardii | reverse complement strand
GAGGGTGGAGGGACAGCCCAGGAGAGGAAGGCCCTCTATGAGGTGGATTGATTCAGTGACTGGGATAATTGGGATGGGAGTGTCAGAGATAGTGCGATTGGCACAGGACAGAGCATAGTTTAGGGCTGTTGTACATAGGGTCGCTATGAGTCGCAGGCGACTCGACAGCACATAACAACAACAACAACAATTATTATTTTATGATCCAGGATAAGACAGTAAGCTATACTCAGTGCAAAAATCTGAGGAATTGTGCAGAGTAAGGGGATGGTAGATACGAGATCTGGCCATCTGTGGTTTTGCCCTGTGGTTTTGCTTGAGGAATTAATGGTTATGAATCAGTCATCATTAGCCAAGAGATGCTTTGGATTCAACTGCTGATTGGAAGAATGCCAACTGGCAAGGACATCTTTGTGTTTCTGAACAGGTGGTTTTTTTATGGCCAGACTTAAAAGAATGATGCTATTTGGCAGTGGATACAATTGTTATGAACTGTTCTTATTTAATTACCTCTTGTCTTAACATTATAAAAATCATTTTCATACTGAAGAAGTGCCTAAAAATCTAAGACAGTTTAAAAATAACATTTAAGAACTGTACCCCAAACTTCCTGCCACAAGATATAAGGGTGAACTCATGTAAATAGAAATTTGAAAAATGATTTAATAGAATTAATATGAATACATATCTAAATACAGCCTTACATTATATGCATATCCTAAAATGTTTGATATATACAGTAATGCTACAATAGTGATGTTATAATAGCAGTGAAAGAGAGATTATTAGCTTAATGCAAGAGAATGAAAGAAGTAGATACAATTTATGTAAAGTTTTATTTCTACTTCAGAGTAGTAAAAGTCCTTCAAAAAAGGTCAGCTGTCACTGTTACATGTCTATTTTTTGAACAATGGTTAAATGTTAATTAGAAAGAAGGAAAGGAAAGGATATGTCAAGGTTGGAAGAATGAGTTGAAGATAAAAGCATGATGAGAGGTAGTGAAGGAATATGTGCCAAACTCAGCATCCTGCTTATACAGATTGTATCTAAGTCTGTGGGAAATTATAGAGATATCAAGGTTTTGTTACATTCTGAAATATTACATAATGATGTAGTGTTTTATACTTTAAATTCTCACTATTTAAATGTTGTTTCATAGGTGTCAGTTAAAATAAATAATAACAACTCTCCACTTGAATAGGTATGAGCTATAATTGACTCAACAAAAATGGATTTGATGTTTTTTTATTACCTCCATCACAGTCCTTTTGCTCCTATACTTTTTCCTACTTAGTGTTCTTTTGTAGAAGACTTTTATCTAATTGTTTGATTTAGCTCATTTCTCCTGGGTTAGACATGTCATTCAGCATTCCTACAGTCATCATCTTCAAGTCTGCCCTGGCCATTCCATGCTTGCTTTCATGTAAACACTGTTTTATTTTCTTTCTTCAACTCCCTGTGCTCATTATACTTATCACCATGCTTTGTAATTGTTTGCTTACTTATCTGAGAGGACTTTCTCTGTCACTAATCTCAGTTTCTGGCACACTGCATTACACCCAGGGGAAGTCCATAAGCATTCCTGACTGCCTTTCTCTGCTTAAGAGCTTTAGGTAAAATAATTACCTTTTAGTAATTACAAACACACCCACACAAAGCAAATGCTTAAAGGAAAAAGGGGAAAAATACTTCTAATACAAATAATGAAAGCTAAGGAAAATTTTAATCTTTCCAGAAACTCTTCAAAGGATTGTTCAGTTTTCCTATACTGCCAATGTTTCTTTAAGATTTCCTGTATTGTATACATCTAAGTCATCATCCTGTTTATTATAAGTCATTAATATGGACTACCTCATCATGAATGTTTGTATGCTCATTACATGCAAACACTCTGAAATCATCTGTTCTTTTTAGTTGCTATCAAATCAATTCTGGCTCATAACAACTCTATGTACAACAGAAAAAAATGCTATCTGGTTTTGTGCCATCTTCTCAGTTGTTGTTGCTTGAATTAATTGTTATGGCTACTGTGTATTTCGGGTACTTTGCAAATGAGGAGACTCATTTTCTGGTGCTGTGTTGTAAAATATTCTTGTGTGATGCAGATGGTTTTTCACTGGCTAACTTTCAGAACTGATTGCCACACTCATCTTTCTAGTCTACTTGAGTCTGAACCTTTGCTGAAACTTGTCAACAAGAGGTAGTCTTCCTGGTTTGGAAATTCCAGTAACATGGATTCCAGCATCATCACAAGATGCAAGCAAGCACAGTACTAGTAAATTTGATTAAAATATTTATCATTAACTTGTTATTTTATTTGTCTTTCATTTCTCTTAGAAAGTGAAAAAAAGAAGAAATATTAATTAAAATAATAGTGACTCACTGGAAAGGCTCTGTAGAGCAAATAAAGTAATTTTCAAAAACAAATGCAAAGAACCAAAAAAAAACCCACAATCAATCCAAACTGTCCCGTAAAGTTTCCTCAGTTGTTATCTTCATGGAAACAGATCTTTCTCTAAGGAACCTCTAAATTCAAACTCCTGATTTTTGAACTAGTAGCCAAAAACATTTTTGTTGTATTTCTAAGGCTTCAATATAACACATGTTGTTACAATATTCTGCTATACAATACTTAATAAAGAATTATATTTTCTAGACATACTTGCAAGTACTCTTTTGGCTAAAGCACTAGCCAAAAGTGCTAGCAAAGAGGTAATGGATTTATGATCATCAGTTATTCTGCTGGAGAAATCCTCAGCAAATTGGTTCCATAAAGATTTACAGACTTGGAAGTTCTGTGGGAGAATTCAACTCCATCCTGTAGGAGCATAGCAGGTTTTTTATTATTATCATTTCTTTCTTTTTTAATCTGTGTACAACAGAACAAATAATCTAAGAGAATGAGCATGAATGAAAATATAAATAAAATCTTACTTTATATACAAATTCTAACATATATTGTATAATTATGTTACATTAGTATAGAAAGGTAAAGATTAATAAGGAGTTTAAAGCCTGGATGATTTGTCTCTTACTTTTTCATTCACAATGTGACCTTTATTTTCCTAAAATTTCTTTGCACAAATAACAACTTTCTCTATTCAAGACAGTTGTGACAAAGCATCCTTTGTCTCTTTTTTTTCTTTCTCCTCTCTTTTTCCTTGCCTCCTCCCTCCAACACACACACGTACACACACAGAATGATATTCAGCATTTCTCCATCAAGTTTGCTTTTTAATGAAAACTTATACTGTTATGAAACTTGAATTTGAAAGGTGTTTCAAAGTTTAAACTCCTACAATTCTAGATTCTGTATCTATAACAAAGATCTCTAGCGGTGTAGTCTATAAGAAGTTGCACTACTATGTGAAAAGAACAACTTCTTTGGCAGTAAAAATACATCATCTCCTTGGTGGGAAAAATGGACAATCTCTTCCCCTGTGATTTACACTCTGTCCAGAGTCCACTGGAGGGTTAACTATGAGTACATTCCAAATCCACAGCGATGAGTTCAGGTTTTCTTTTTATATTTGTAATGAAAGCTTTTTTCTCCTTTTTTTAAAAAAAAATTTCTTTTCCTTGTTCACAAAGATAATATTTTTAGATTTTTTCTGTATTAGCCTATGCCAAAACTTATTGATGACTGAGGGAAGACAAAAATCTGGTATCTGTATTATTTATCTTATGTGGAAAATGCCAGCCCCTGTTAATCCTATGCAAAGACTTTTTATCCTTTATTTGTGCTGTGTGATTAGAGCAAACATCTCAGCTATGTCTAGCCCTTTATGTGAGCATATTACAATCAATCCAATCCCATTAGACTGAATAAACAAATTAGCTCCCAAATTGCTGAAATTTATCATAGATTCCAATAAGTGTTCATGCATTATTTGCTCTGCTCTCCTTAAACATATGAAGCTAAGTCCATTTTAGACTTCCAATAAGGATTACCCTTTCCAATCACATTGAAGCCCAGATTGCTTAACTACTGCACACTGTGTCATGCTGAAGATAATCCATGCCCTTGATTAATGCTCTTATAATCAATTGCTGTCTGGAAGTGACTCCTTCCCATCACACTCCTCACAAAAAGAGCAGATGGTATTTAAAAGGTTATGGCAAGAGGGCATTACAGAGGTCAAACGGAACATCGATCAAGTGGGCAGAAAAATTGCCTTTTTTTTTTTCTTTCTTTTTATCCTAAGAATCCATAAGGGAATGAGGTGTATGAATTACAGTTTGATCTATAGTTCAAGCAGTAAGGTATTTTTATGTTTCAAATTTCTGTGTTGTTTTGGGTAATGAACCTGGAAATTGGATTCCTGGTGTGCCAATAAAAATTGTACCAATATGTGCATCTCAAACAAATAATTCTTTGACACAAGGATTTTTTTCCTCACATTTTGGTGTTTTGTTTAATGTAACTACACAGTAACAACTTAGAAATATATATGTATATATATAGATAGATAGATAGATAGATAGATGAGTATTATCACAATTTTTATAAATATTATGGCCTTTATTTGTAGTCAATTCCACAAACTGTTCATTTTTTATATAAAATTCAGTGCTGTGCTTTGCATATAGATTTCCCCCCTTCTTCTGGTTCTGTATCAAAACAGTGACAGTCTATCATACATGCTGGTGTAATCAATTTTCTTTTTAATTGATATGTTAAGATATAATTACATAGAAACAAGGTTGTATTCCAATTTGCAGAATAAAATTTTGAAATTAAATTAGAAAATGTCAGTATAAGTTTGTTAAATTATGAAAGGGTGTTATTTTTTTATAAATTAAAAGCTTCAAAGACATATCTAGGTGACCAGATAATATAAAAAAGAACTAATTCTTACACAATATAATAGTAGAATGAAAGAAGAAAGCTAAAACTATAAATAAAGAGAAAATATACCCTTGAATTTTATGTTATGCAACATTGGCAGCAGCATCATCATGATAGATGATGAAGAGATTGAGATTGTTAACAACTTCAGTTTGCTTGGCTCTACAATCAGCACTCTTGGTACCAGCTGCCAGAAAATTAAAAGACAAATTGCATTGGGAAAGTCTTATGTCAGAGAAGTCTTCAAGGTTGTTGTTGTTGTTGTTGTTGTTATATGCCGAGTCATTTGCAACTCATAGGGACCCTATGTACAACAGCCCTAAACCCTGCTCTATCTTGTGCCAATCTCATTGCCTCTGACACACCCATCCCGATTACCCCAGTCACAGAATCAACCCACCTTATAGAGGGTCTTCCCCTCCTGCGCTGTCCCTCCACTCTGCCCAGCATGATTTCCCTCTCCAAAGACCTGTCTCTCCTTACAACATGTCCAAAGTATGTCAAGCGAAGCCCCAGAATCCTTGCCTCCAAGGAGCAGCCTGGTTTAACTCTCTCTACGATGAATCTGTTTGTTTTCTTGGCGGTCCATGGTACATTCAATACTCTTCTTCAGCACCACAGCTCAAAGGCGTCAATTCTGCTTTTATCCTCCCTAGTCATTGTCCAACTCTCTGATGCATAACAAGTGATTGCAAAGACCATGGTCTGTATCAGGTGCACCTTAGTCTCCAGAGAGACACCGTTGCTCTTGAGTACTTTAGAGAGGTCTCTAACCGCAGACTTTCCCATCGTAATACGTTTTTTATTTCCTGGCTACTGGTGCCAAGAGTATTGACCGTGGAGCCGAGCAAACTGAAGCTGTGAACAATCTCAATCTCTTCACCATCCATCCTGATACTACCGATTGGTCCAGTGGTGAGAATTTTTGTCTTCTTGATATTGAGCCTCAGTCCATATTGGAGGCTGCAGTTCTGACCCTCTGAAGTAAGTGCATGAGGTCCTCCTCAGTTTCAGCAAGCAGGGTTGTGTCATCTGCATAACGCAGATTGTTGATAGATCGTCCACCAATCCTAATGCCTCATTTCTCCTCATGGAGCCCAGCCTCCCAGATGATCTGTTCTCCATACAGGTTGAAAAGGTATGGAGACATGACACATCCCTGGCGTACACCCTTCCCAATTTTGTACCATACAGTGTTGCCCTGCTCTGTTCTGACGACTGCCTCTTGGTCCAAGTATAGGTTTCGCATTAGCACGATTAAATGTTCTGGGATTCCCATTCTTCTCAGAGTCAGCCACAGTTTGTTATGATCCACGCAGTCAAATGCCTTTGCATAATCAATGAAACACAGATAGACATTCTTCTGGTATTCTCTGCTTTCAGGTAAGATCCATCTAACATCAGGAACAACGATGTCTGTCTGGACACTAAGGTGTGCCTGACACAGGCTACGGTCTTCGCAATTGCTTTCTATGCATCAGACAGCTGGACAATGACTAGGTTTGATAGAAGGAGAGTTGATATCTTTGAGCTGTGGTGCTGGAGAAGCGTATTGAATATACCATTGACTGCTAGGAGAACAAACAAGTTTGTCCTGGAGAGACTGAAGTCAGGCTGCTCCTTGGAGGCAAGAATTCTAAAGCTCCATTTGACATACTATAGACATGTTGCAAGGCAGGATCAATCCTTTCAGAGATATGTCATGCTTGGGAAGGTGAAGGGACAGTGCAGGAGGGGAAGACCTTCTATGAGATGGTTTGATTCCATCACTGGGGTAATGGAGATAGGTGTGTCGGAGACAATAAGATTGGCAAGAGATAGAGCAGAGTTTAAGGCTGTTGCACATAGTGTCCCTATGAATCACAAGCGACTCAACAGCACACAACAAAAACAACAAATCAACATTTCTGTAGTTCTCTACTGCTTAAGATTCATTTAAATGCATTTTGTTGTCAATAATAATTTACTGATAATTATTTATATGATCCAGAAATGTGAATATTTTGCTGTTGTGGTTAGGTGCTGTAAAGTCGAGTGTGACTCATTGAGACGCTATGAACACAAGATCTGAACCTTATTCTATCTTGAGTCATCTTCACACTTCCTCACACACAAATGCCCATTTCAGCAGTTACCATGTCAATCCACCTGGCTGAAGTTCTTCCTCTCCTTTGCCAGCTCTGCGTCCTTCCTAGCACCATGTTGCTCTCCAAGGAAAAGCCCCTCCTAGCAACATGCCAAAGTATGTGAGGTGAAGCCTCATTATTTTTGCTTCCAAAGAGCATTTGGACTGTACCATATCCAAGACTTATCTATTTTTTCTCTTGGACGTCCATGGGATGTGCAGTGCTCTTCTCCAACATCACAGCTCAAAGGTGTCAATTATTTTTCTACCACTCTTATTTATTGTTCAGTTCTGAGATCCATAACAAGTGATCAGAAAGACTATGCCCTGAATCAGATGCACCTTAGTCCTTAAGCTGACATCATTACCTCTCAATAATTTGGAGAGGTCCCAAACTGCAGATTTTCCAAGTGCAATGCATCTCTTTATTTCTTGTTTGCTGCTACCAAGGGTGTTAATTGTGAATCAAAACAAGTTGAAGTTGTTGACACTTTCAAACTTCTCTCCATCCATCATGATGTTGCATATTAGTTCAGTGGTAAGAGTCTTTATTTCTTGATTGAAGTGAAATTCATAGTGAAAGTTGCATTTCTTGATCTTCTACAACAAGGTTTTAAGTCCTCCAGACTTTCAGCAAGCAAGATTGTGTCATCTGCATAATGCAGCCGACTGATGAGTCTCCCTCCAATCCTGATGTCACACTTCTCTTCATAAACTCCAACTTCTTGGATAATTTGATACAGATTGAATGTTATGAAGAAAGAATACAACCTTGACACACTCCCTTCTCAATTTTAAACCACGCTGTTCTTCCCTGCTCAGTTTGTACACAGCCTCCTGATCCAGGTATAGGTTTAACATTAATACAATTAAGTCATCTATGATTCCCATTTTTCTCAATATCTGTCACAACTTGTTATGCTCTACACAGTCAAATGTCTTCGCATAGGTAATAAATCACGAATAGACATTCTTTTAATATTCCTTACTTTCAGCCAGGAACTAGCTGACATTAGCAATGATATCCCTAGTGCAACGGCCTCTTCTCAATTCTACTTAAACTTCTGCTACTGCCTATATATACTTGGGCAAAAAATTATTCACATTTTTTTTAAAAGCCATTATTTGGTAGCAAAATAACAATTAATCCTAAATGAAACAAACTGAGTAGATGTCAAGTGGGATGTCCTCAACAATAATTCTTTTTATGAAGTCAGTAGAGAAAGACATAACTGTTGTTTTTAATGGCCACGAAAGTTTCCAAATTGCAGGAAAAAGCACTTAATAATTACCAGGATTTAGACCTCTTTGCAATTAGAGAAAATATTAACATCGTACAGTAGAGGCACTGTCACAAGTAAAGATCCCTAGCTTATTTATAACAATTGAGTTGTAGTAAAAAAACTACACAGAAATCTCATAGAACTAAGCTATCCCAGTGCTCGGAATATATCCTAAAGAAATTAGAACTAAGACATAAATAGAGATACGTGCATCTATGTTCAAAAGAACATTATTAACAATTGTAACAAAATGAAAACAGATCAAATTCCCATTAAAAAATTAATAGATAGAGAAATCGTGTTACATTAACACAGTGTAAAACTGTGTAGCACTGAGGGACAATAATTTTATAAAGTTCTGTAAATATGGGAAAGCTAGAGAGCCTCGTATTGAGTAAAATAACCCAGTCTCATAAGAAAAACTAGTACACAAAACTGTTATTGTAAACATACAAGATAGTAACATGTATATAAATGTCCAAAAGAGGAAGTGGTGAGGAAGAAGGGGATAGAAAAAAGGGGAAGAGTGTAAGTCAGGAGAATAGCTGAGTGTAATGGGCAGATTGAGGGTGTGTATGTGTGTGTGTGTGTGTGTTTGTGTGTGTGTGAAGGAATAGGAATTCATTGGGGACTGGGAAAGATAGGAAGATAGGATAATGATGGGCTTAGATTAATAGTAACTAATTATATAAAATATAATGTGTATGAATGGTTGTATGAAGCATAATACAAATGCAAGAATATAGAAAATAGTACATGAATTAAATATACGTGAACTATTGTATACAAATAATAAAAAGAAGTAATACTAAAAAAGCATTCTAGAGAAGAATACTTCTTTGCCTCTTAGTTTCTCAGTGTGTAGCTGTAGGATTAAACTCTCTGCCTCCACCTTCACATCGTTTTTCTTAGTGGTAATGATTTCTGAAAAGACAGAGCTCATACCTTTCATTAAAACATTGCAACATTTTTAATATGCTTTAATTTTTTTTTTAAAAAACCCACATAGAATATATTTTGGAAAAGTATTTTGAAATCAGATTTTAAAAGAACTGAAATGTTGCACCTAACTGAGCTCTATGATTTAGGCAATTTTTTTAATAGGGGAGCTTTATTTAAGATCCTATGTTTTCATGGTTTTCTAGGTTCTATCCTTAAAATGTATATGACTATTAGTGACGTGATAGCTACTAGATTAAATAAAGTTGTTTCAAATTAATTAACCTGTTTCTAATAAAACTTATTTTTTCTAATAAATTTCTCTTAGAAGAAGTAAAACTGAAGTTGTTCTTAAAGTCATGAAACCTTGTCTTATATACTTTTGGCATGTCAGCATAAATTACCAGTCCTTGAAGAAACACATTTTTTTCTTGGAAAGGTAGAGAATCAGCAAAAATGTGGAATATCCTCAAGGACATGGATTGGCAAAGTGAGTGCAACAATATGTAACTGATAATGTAAAAATATATAACTAAAACAAAGGGGGGAGCAACATCTGGCAAAGTTTCCATCTGATGTATATAGGGTAAACATGTGTCAAAGTCAATTTAAAGGTACTTAACAGATACTACCCTCAAGAAACTGAGTTTAATTCAATCTAGTCTCTAGTTGCTATTACATAGCAGTTCTGATAAGATAGGAACCTGCTCTGGGGAGTTTTCACTGTCCTGAACAAAGAGCTCTGGTATGTAGAGCATGACAAGTGATACAGGAAGGATATATCATTTAACCCACAAAACTTCTCGATAAAATGAAGATTAATAGCCAAAGTTGGAGAAGAGCATGCCCTTCAAAAATGTATTAGAAAGAAAAAAACTAGAATGGATAAGGGCACTAGTTTACAATGGAATTGTTTCCACCTCACTTGTATGTTCTAAAGAGCTCTTGAATTAGGACCTGGTTTCTGCTACAAGTCATTGAAAAATCTCAAATAAGAAAATATGGAAAAAAATATTTAATAAATATTTGTGTTGAAAGATTAATTTTGCACTATTAGGAAACTAAAGAAGTTATGGGGCATATGCTGTAGAAGATCAAGTACTACAGACTTCAATATTGATTGAGGCTCAAGGTTAATAAAACAAAGATTCTCACAACAGGGCCAATTGGAAGCTTCATGATAGATGGAGATGCTGAAAAGCAAGGTCTTGGAACACTTAATACAGTTAGTAATAAATAATAATAATAAATTTTTAAAAGACTACAATATTTAGTAGGTATTTTATCTCAACATCAAGAAGACAAAAACCATTACCATTGAACCAATGAGCAGCATCATGATAGATAGAGAACATGTTAAATTACCAATGTTTTCATCTTATGTGGATCTACAATCAATTCCCTTGGTACCGACAGTCAGGAGATTGGAGATATATTTCATTGCACAAGTCAGTTGCCAATAATCTCTCCCACTAGATTACTGAAGCACAGTGATGTCATCTGAAGACTAAGGTGTACATGATTGAGATAATGGCCTTTTTAATCTCTAGGTATGCATCTAAGAGCTGGACAATGAATAAAGGTGACAGAAGAAGAGTTGAAGCCTTTGGATTGTGCTATTTAAGAAGAGCACTGCCTATGTCACAGGCTGCCAGGACAAAAAAAATTCAAACAAATATGTCTTGGAAAACATGCAGCTGGAATATTCCTTGGAGGTAGGATGGTGAAGCTTTGTCTAAATATTTTGTCATGTTGCTAGGAGGTGCTATTCTTTGGAAAAGGACATCATGCCTGGAAAGCTGAAGGGTCAGTGAAAGAGAGAAAGACCCTCAATCAGAAAGACTGACAATGACTTCAGCAGTGGGTTTTAAGTCTGTCATAGATGGTGACAATCTATTGTTTGTAGTGTTATACTCAAGCTTTGGTGACCTAAGGGTAAGAAGTTGTGCTCAACCCCTAAGGCACATGGTTCAAATGCACCAGCTACTTCACAGAATAAGGAAGGACAATCTCATCCTGTGCTATCAACTGCCTCTGAAAACATGCTGGAGGGTCAGCTGTGGGTCATTTTCAACACAAAGGCCCAGGATAACATCAACAACTCAGCTCTATATACCTAAGAGCAATAACAAAAGGAAAATGGAGTTGGATATTATCTCAGGCGGGGGGGGAAATGGCACATCAGGACAAACTATATTCTGACTTTTTCTAAATATTTTGTGCTTTAATTATTCTTGATATTTATCAATAGTTTTTTTGTGTTTTAACCACTTTCTACAGGAACAAAAGACATGATAATAATGATGTAGACATGATTGTTGTAATGTTCCATTGAGTCAAAACAGACTTACAGTTGATTTTACAATGAATTTTGCCCAAAAAGGAAAATTCCTATCTTTCTCTCACAAAGCAGCTGGTGTTTTCAAATAGTGTGGCTTTGGGTTG
The DNA here is from genome assembly GCF_000299155.1 of Elephantulus edwardii. Classification (NCBI taxonomy): domain Eukaryota; kingdom Metazoa; phylum Chordata; class Mammalia; order Macroscelidea; family Macroscelididae; genus Elephantulus; species Elephantulus edwardii. The sequence continues at coordinate 792,341 of NW_006399831.1, read as the reverse complement.
GCATTGTCTCTCTTTAGTTTAGAATCCTAGAACTAGTACCTGAATAGTCTCATCAGCTCTTTTGGGTAAAATGCTTGTCTGTCAAATATTGCTGTAAAGCTGAGTACTAGGGAGAAGTATTGGCCGTTCACTTCTGAAATAACAGGCCTTGGAAACCCTATGTACAAGAGAATATACTTAGATTAGACTAGCAGATATAAGCCCGCAGGATGAAACTTTGTAATGGAAATCACCAATGAGGAGGAGCAGTTGTAAGCAGGCCTTAATGATTGGAATGTGGAATCTTAGAACAGTGAATGTAGAATATTAAAGATTGTTTAGCAAGAAATGAAACACATAAAAATTGAAATAGTAGGCATTGGTGAAATGAAATGGACTGGCATGGGACATTCTAAATCAGACAATCATATGATCTACTGTGATTTAAAGGAAAACATGAGAAAAAAGGGTTCCACTCATAGATAAAAAGACTGAACACAGTGATGTGTATTACAGTATAATACACATATGCATAAAAGGAAGACCTGTTATTAACACTGTCAGTCAAATGTATGCACCAACAGCCAGAGCCAAAGAGGAGAAAACAGATGACTTCTATTAACTTTTGCAATTGGAAATAGATCCAAAATACAATCAACACACATTGATAATAATAATAATGCATACATTAATAACATTTTGTTATAATGGGGGGCTGGAGTACTAGAGCAGAGAACAAAGAAGAAGAATTGGTAGTCAGGTAACATGGAGCTGGTGATAGAAATAGGGTTGGAGACAAAATTATGGGATTCTGCACAGTCAATGATTAATTAATTGCAAATAACTTTTATAAGAAAAACAAATAGCAACTATACATGTGGACCTCACTTAATGCGTCTACAGGAATCCAACTGATTACATATGTAGGAAAAAATCATTGGAGAAGCTCACTATTAAGTGTGAAGACTAGTACAGGTACTGGTTGTAAATAAGATCATCAACTACTTGTGTGCAAGTTAAAACGGGAACTAAAGAAAATCAAATCAAATTCACATGAATAAAAATTTGACCTCGAGTCTCTCTCTCTTGACCTTAAAGACCATCTCAGGAGAAGCTCAAAAGTGAGCCAAGTTCTGATTGTAGAACAGACCATCAATTGCTCATGTGCCAGTTCAAACTGACGGTGAAGAAAATTAAAACTAGTACATAAGAACCAAAGCAACTATGAGTCTGTTCCAACTCAATTTAAAAATCATCTCCAAATTAGATTTGAAGTATTGAAAATAAGATGAGTTTTGGGATAGCATCAAGAATATCATTCATAAAGAGAGAAAAAGGTTGTTAAAAAAAAACAACAAACAAACAGCTGTTACAGAAAGAAAGACAATTTTCCTTAGGAAGTTTCTATATTGCCCACATCCCTTACTCAATTAGCAAAATTATATGAGAGGTACTAATTTCTTATACAATCTGTCTTACTGACCACAGACAGTAACTTTAAGGTTACTGACCATAGAAGGTAACTATATGGTTACATATGAAAAAAATTTGGATCAAATGACCTTTTCACAGTGTCTTTTTAAAAAAGAGGAGGGTAACTGTGACAAAAAGGAGAAGAGTTCTTATCATCAGAGAGTGATATTACTATCATTACGGACAATGATGGAAGTATCTTTAAAATGAATTAGATTGTTGCTTTGTAACATCAAGTCAGAATCTACTCATAACTGACCCTTCAGTGGGCTTTGAAAGGCAACACATCAATTAGGAAGAGATTACAAATCTTTCTTTGGAGGAGCAGCTAGTGAATTCAAACCACATGCCTTCGGGTTGGCGGTGTACTCCTTATTTACTAGGTTACCAGAAATACTCTTAGAATTTGTTACGGTAATATCTTATTTGTTTTCTTTTAATAAACTTTACCAAACTTTTAACAAGTAGTTTTTCAGTGACTGAAAACAAGAATGGACTGCATTTTCTAACTGTACATAAACAACAGAAAAATTAGATTTATCTCTTGCCTTTAAATTTAAAATTGTATTTTGTTTGGTTTTATGAATAATGTTTACTCCTCTTTATCCTTATTATGATAACATTTTAAGCTCTGTTCACATTCTCTGTGACTTATAGGATATAGAATAATAAGAGTCATTCTACAAATGCATAATTTCTTGTTACTCCTTTTTTTCCTTAGACAAAAATGAGTACACCCATATATCATGTTAATCTCTATATCAATAGAAAACATATCCACCCTGAAAAAAGCCTTGAGTACACATGCATTGCAGATAAATGATATTAAAATAATAGACACTGGTATAGAAACTCAAAAGGGGAGGGGTGAGAGTGGAGGCATGAGGATCAGGTATTGGTGAAACCACAGACTTTCATGTCAGCCACAAGTCCATGCTATTTTTTTCTTAAGTATATGTTGACAACACAACTCAAGCTTCTTCATTGATTTTAAAGAAGCAAATAAAGACATATTTTTTTATTATAGTGACTGTGAGAATGGAACATTTATTTAATAAGCTTGAACTGTTGTTTACCAACATTTTCATCATAGTTTCTCTGGATTAAAGCATACTTTGCTAAGCGTACTTGTGACAGATAATTTATTTAATACAAAGTTTGAAATTTCCATACTTCTTCCTTGCTTTTAGGTAAAATTGAGTTCATATTTTTTGTGACAGAGTAACACATTTTTTTTAAAAAAATAAGACTTAGATGATTATAAGACCTTCAGACCAGATATATCCAATTATAAAGTATTTTAAAAAGCTCCCACTTGATTAGAGTTCTCAAAAAGCTATTCCAATTGCTTGTAGGATACCAGCTTAGCGATACTACTATAGACCCTGTGGTGTGGGTCGCGAGGTTCCAGCATATCGTTGTTTTAATTAGAATAAACAAAATAGACAAGAACCACTTGTGATGTGTGCACAGCAGAAACAAAGAGTATTAAGTACCTCAGTGAGCTTCATTAAATAGAATGCTTAAGGGAGAGTCTGGTATCAAAGGGATCAAAATTTGTATTCAGAGAAGTCCTTAAAGACAAATGAGTTTTTAAAAGGGGAAAAGGGATATTGATGCATACTTTACAATCAGTGCATACTTTAAACCAATTTTCTCTTCATATTAACAGTTTAAGATTAATTTTAATTTTGCTCTTCCATTGACTCAGAAGTATATAAATGGGACATTAGTGCAGAATAACTCTGCTAATTGATACATAATAATTTTTTCTCTGTTAATGTTCGTGTTGAATCAAATGAACAGATCAGCAGTCAAATCCAGAAATTTTAGCTCATCTTCAAAATGTCCAGTAAGAGAAATCTGTATTCCACTTGAGAAGTGTAGACTCACTTTCATCATTAATGGACTTATGCATCTTTGTTTTTAGTCAATGTCATACACACGTATGGAAAGGAATCAGATGTTATAAATAATTATAATAAAAACCAGTGATATGAAGCAAACTTTTACAGATTTACACATATCATAGTTTTAATATCTTTTAAGAATTATCTCCATAGTAATAAAGTATTTTAAGTATCTTTCTAATTAATATGTACATATTTATGGAAAAAATAGATTTTAACTTGTTTACACCAAAGATTAAATAGAAGATTTCAAAAGGCAGCACAGGATAAAAAGGAAACTATTACAATGTAATGTGCAAAGAGTTGGAGTCAGAAAATCAAAAGGACTGAACTCGCTCAGCATTTCTTAAGCTCACGGAGCTGAAGAACAAATTCAAACCTCGAGTTGTTATAATCAAGGATGCTTTAGGCAGACTATTAAATGACCCAAGAAGTATTAAAAGAAGATGGAAAGAATATATTGAGTCACTGTTTCGAAAGGAATTGGCAGACACAGAAAAATTTCATGAAACAACAAATGAGCAAAAGCCTATGGTGATGAAGTAAGAAGTTCAAGTTGCTTTCAAGGAAATAGCAAAAAATAAGGCCCCAGGAAGAGATAGTATACCAATTGACACATTTCAGGTAACAGATGCTGCTTTGGATATGCTAACCAAGTTGTGCCAAGAAATCTGGAGAACAGCCACTTTGCCAACCGACTGGATGAGATCTAGATTTGTTCCCATCTCAAAGAAGGGTAAACCAACAGAGTATGGAAACTATAGAACAATCTCATTGATTTCACATGCAGGCAAGATCATACTGAAGATTATCCAAAAATGACTGGAACAGCACATCAGCAGAGAATTGCCAGAAATCCAGGCTGGGTTTAGAAGGGGTCGTGGTACTAGGGATATTGTAGCTTGATGTTAGATGGATCTTAGCTGAAAGCAGGGATTACCAGAGGAATGTATATTTGTGTTTCGTTGATTATGCAAAGGTATTTGACTGTGTGGATCATAACAAACTGTGGCTGACTCTGAGAAGAATGGGAATCCTAGAACTCTAGATCGTGCTAATGTGAAACCTATAGTTGGACCAAGAGGCAGTCATCAGAACAGAGCAAGGTAACACTGCATGGTTCAAAATTGGGAAGGGCGTATACCAGGGATGTGTCCTGTGTCCATTCCTTTTCAATCTACATGCAGAACAGATTATCTGGGAGTCTGGGCTCTATGAGGGTAAATGTGGCATCAGGATTGGTGGAAGACCTATCAATAATCTGTGTTATGCAGATGACAAAACCCTGCTTGCTGAAACTGAAGAGGTCCTGAAGTGCTTGCTGCAGAGGGTCAAGGACTGCAGCCTCCAATATGGATTGAGTCTCAATGTCAAGAAGACAAAGATTCTCCACTGGACCAATTGGGTTATTGAGACTGTAAATCGTTTGAGTGGAGATTGGTCTTTTTTCTCCTTATAGAGGTGATTCAAATATCTAGAGAAGCATGGCTTTTGTGTTGTCAGTGCAACTTCTACAGTTTGTCTCATTGTCAAATAGTTGAAATCAATCAAAATTGGTCCTCCTGTGGGTTTTCAGAGGCTATAAGATTGTTGTCCTTATTTCTTGGAGTAACTGGTGGATTCAAATCATTAGCCTATATTTTGGTAGTATAACCCCCTATAAACTAGACCACCAGAGTTGGCTATAAGAAAATTAGGCAAAAAATAAAATCTTTGTATTGTTGTTGTTGTTTGTTAAGTGCCGTCCAGTCACAGGTGACTCATAGCGACCCTATGAAGGAGAGCCCTCAAGGCTTGGGTGCCTTTCATCCTCTCTCCGGGTTCATAGGGTTTCCAGAGGCAAGCTATTGTGGAAGTGGATGCCACTCCTCCTTCCAAGCTTGTTTTAATCGGGGAGCTCCACCCCACTCTCTGTCCTCATTGGGTAGCCAACCATTAATGCATTTGACACACTAGTGTCACGGTGTTCATCCTCACAGCAACCAAAAGTGAACACGGTACGGCAACTTGTACACCAGGGCTATATGACTTTTGTGTTACAAGAGAATATTTTCTTTTTCCTTTAATCTCAGAACAGATCAATTTCCAAAAGAAAACTTCTTTGCTGAAGTAAAGATCCAAGAGAATGAAAGACTATCTTGGTGAGATAGATTGGCAAACTAGCCACAGCAACGGACTAGGAAATGCCCAAAATCATGAGGATGACACCAGACTATTTATGGTTCTTTATTGTACGTAAAGTAATTTTAAGTCCAGGTCAACACAACAGCAGCTATATAACAATGAGATGTTGGACTTTATAATAAATAATGGACATATAAAATCTAAGTTTTGTTCTATTTTGTATGTTTTTTAGTAGATGATTGCTACAGAATAAGATGGAATTATAAAGAAAGAAATTATCAAGTTAGTGCTGATTTATTGGAAAAGAAAAAACAAAATGCTGTCAGAAAAATATGTATGTGTACTTTTAAAATACGGAGAAAATTCAGCAACATCATGGGGCAAATGAAACTCATCCATGACCCAACTGAGGTTAGAGAACTGCATGAAGAGACACACATGATAGCTCTCTAATTGAAATGGGAGGTAGTTATTGTTTCTTAGGATCTCTTTTCCCAGATACTGTTATTATTCTCATTAGAACTGTGCAATTCAAGTCTTCTCATACATGATATATTTTTCTTTCTAATAAAATTGAAACATTTTATCAGGACTGAAAAGTCAGTAGAGTATTGACTTTTGAAAATAGTGAGATTTTTTAATGTTTCCTGACATTTGGGTTGTGTCCAGTTTTTTATTCTAAGGAATAATGCTCCTTGGAATATGTCAATAACTTACTTTACTTGGACCCCTGACCAACACCCACGGTATCTGCAGTCAAGAAATAAAAATGTCATGAAAGACCTCTTTAATATGCTAAAAACCAAGAATATCAAGTTAAACACTAAGGTGTCCTTGACATAAGCCCTATTTATAAATTTTTAATCTGGATATGAAAGTTGAACAATGAATAAGAAAGAAACCAAAGAAAATTGACAACTGTGAATTGTGGTATTAATGAAGAGTGTTGTGTATACCAAAAGAACAAATAAATACATTTTGGAAGAAATGTAACCAAGATGCTCCTTAAAAGCCAAGATGGTAAAACTTTGTCTCACATGTTTTGAGCACTTTGGCAGGAGGTTCTTGGAAAAAGACATCATGTTGGAAAAGTAGAGTGTCAATGAAATAAAGGCAAACCTTCAATAAGAAGGCTTGGCACAGTGATTGGCAACCGTAGCATGAGCGTGTGATATTGTGAGGATGGTGCACGATAGCACAGATAGGATCTACTGTTTACTAGGTAGCTGTGAGTCATAGTCAACTCAATGGCCCCTAACAACAGCAACAACGTGAACATTTGCATACAATTCTTTGTTGGCCAGCATTTGTCTGTAGTTCTAATGACTAGATTCTGCGATAGAATTGGAGTTTTATGTTGTTGCTGGTTTATGCTGTCAAGTTGCCTACGACTCACAAAAACCGTATGAGCAACAGATTGGACTATTACCCTATGTTGAGTCCTCCTCACAATCTCTGACATGTTCATGTCTATTATTTTAGCAAAGCAGAGAGTGAGTTTATTTATTTGATTGTTTATTAAGAAATTGTCATGCTAACTTTCGAAGAGAATACAACTAAAAATTAGTAATAGATAAGAGTTTTTGGTTCTTCACATTTTTTTACTGTTCTGCCCACGAATTGCCCCTCCAAGAAGATCCAATCACATGTCCGAAAATTTCAAGAGCGTTTATTAATTCCACATGTTGAGACTTTCTCCCTCCGCAAGAGGGTGGCGAGGGAAAAAGTCTTGAGCCGCCCCCCACCCACCCACCCAATTGCTTTTTATAGCTTTCTTGGGTGCCTTGTCGGGTCAGGGGCATTGAGATCACGGTTGTTGGATCAGAGGATCAGTCATGTGGGTCGGCTTCTGACGGGCTGACTAATTTGCCCGCCTTTACTCCCTCTGTGTCACGCTGACACTAGTTAATTCTTTGCTTTGCAAGGACAGATAAGACTCTACCCAGGGCACTCGTGTTTGCCTTAAGAATTTTTATGGCCCGCTTCTGCCTCTAGCATTAATGCGGGTTTATAAAAAATGGGAGTTTTGCTGTCCCTTCATTTATAACAACATTTTTATATTGTAAGCATTTTAGCTTACAGCCTACCTGTTATTGAAATGAAAAAATCCCTGAATGGTGGAGGCAGTTTAGACTCAACCACTAACCTAACAACTGACAGTTCAAATCTCCAATAGGTAAGAAATGTGTGGTAATCTCTTTTTGTAAAGACAGTAACTAGTAAACCCTAGGGATTTCTCTCATTATTTATTTTTATATATACCTACAGTCATCAGAACAGAGCAGGGCAACACTGCATGGTTCAAAATTAGGAAGGATGTACACCAGGGACCTCTCCAAAGTACTGAAGAGCAATGGTGTCTCTCTGGAGACTAAGGTGCATCTGATACAGGCCATGGTCTTTGCAATCACTTGTTATGCATCAGAGAGTTGAACAATGACTAGGGAGGATAGAAGGAGAATTGACGCCTTTGAGCTGTGGTGCTGGAGAAGAGTATTGAATGTACCATGGACTGTCAAGAAAACAAACAGATTCAACCTAGAGAGGGTTAAACCAGGCTGCTCCTTGGAGGCAAGGATTCTGGGGCTTCGTCTGACATACTTTGGACATGGATAGAGCATGGTTTAGGGCTGTTGTACATAGGGTCCCTATGAGTCTCAAACGACTCGATGGCACATAACAACAACAACAACAACAGATGTCTCTGTCATCTATAACTGTACTTAGACTTATGTACTTTATATTGCAGCATGTATCTAATTTCAATTGTATTTTGTATTTGGTTAATCACCATTGATTTTTTTACATATGCTTAAGAGATTTTAGCATTCCTTTCTAGTGGTTGTGTTCTTTCCAGAAAGGATCTACTCCAAGCTGGCCATCCAGCTTTATTTCAGAGGCATGAATTGTATTAATTGCTAATCTTTCTCCTACAGAGCAGCTTGTGGATTTAACAATATTCCTTTGGTATTGAGGCAGTTTCTTACCACTAGGGCACCAGAGCTCCCTAGTTCTTTCTTGTTGTTGAGCCAAGTTGAGTATGACTCACAGCAACCATATGGACAACATTTCTGAGCTCTTTCTTATCCTGTGCTAACATCACTATCCCTGACATACTCAAGCCCATTGCTGCAGTCCCTGTGTCAAAATTTGTCTGAGGGTCTTCCTCTCCTTCACTGTCTCCCACTTCCCCAAGCATGATGTCCTTTTCCAAGGAATAGCCTATCTTAGCAACAGGCCCATAATATGTGAGATGAAGCATTGCCATTCTTGCTTCCAAGAAGACCTTGAGTTATACCTTCTTTAGGACATATTTGATTGTCTTTTTGGCAGCCCAAAGTATATTCATTACTCTTCTTCAACAACCCTGTTTAAAAGTATCAATTTTTCTTCTATCACCTCAATTAATTGTCCAGCTCTCAGTAGCATAGCAAGTGTTTGAAAAGACCATGATCTGAATCAGGAACATCTTAGTTCTCAAACTAACATTGTTGTTTCTCAGTAATTTGGAGAGATTTCCTGACTGCAGATTTTCCCAATGAAATATACCTCTTGATCTCCAGACTTCTGGTACCAATATATTGATTGTGGATCAAAGTAAGATAAAGTTATTGACAGTTTCAGTCTTTTATCCATATATCTTGATTTCACCTCTAGGTCCAGTGGTGGGAATTTTTGTTTTCTTGACCTTGAGTATAGTGACAAGTAATTAACTTATTTGCTTCATTATGATTCAATTGTAAAAGCCGTGTGACCTATTTATCTGAAAGAGGCAAACCTCAGGTTACTCATTGTATATTTAAGAATTTTTCAGGGTTTTAATCAAGTTTTGTCTGGTTCATAAAAGCTGAAGAAGTATAACATACAAAAATTTTAAGCCATGGTAAACTATAAAAGTAGAAAGACTTGAAGAAACTTGATCTTCCTCTTACAGAAGAGCAGCAGATGTGTTGCATAGCAACTAAATAATTTTTAGTTCCAGGTTTTGAGCACCGTCTCAAGAAGTGCTGATATGCTCAAACACCACAGCTTTCTTCTTATATGTAGTACAGCTTTGCATGTTTGCTGCTGTCCTACAGTTCTGCCAATATTTCAATCTCACATGTCAACATCCAGAAAAGACTAACTGTCGAATTATTTTCTGACCTTTTATTTCAGAAATATGATGCACGATTTTTCCTGATTTGGATAGAATAATGAAAATATCAAATAATAAAACATTGAAACTTTTTCTGCTTCTCATCATCAGCCATGTGATAGACAGTATTTTAAATATATATGTGTGTAAAAATGTCATTGATTGGCATTTTATTATAATATTTTTACTCTTCAGATTTATATCAACATAATTTCCAAACTGTGTAAGTAATGGAAAAATAACAGAACCATAGGATGCAATTATCATTTTATGTTTGGTTTCCCCGGAAATATCATTTAAAAATAATTAAAATGAAATTACTCCCAAAAAGCTGTGAAGCAAATATAACTAAAAGCCCTCTCCCCTCCAAAAATTCTCTTTGGTTCTATAATTTACCCAATGGTTCTAATGCACAATAAATAACACCAAACGTTTGAATTATGCTAACAATTATGCTTAATTTTTATATTTCTTCATAAGCTGTTGGTGGGTAAAACACTCATATGCTTTCTTTAGCCTTGGTTTTTAGTTGCTGAGGAGCAGGCTCCACTCTTTGTGAAGTTAGGTACAATAGAAGAAGGTTCCGCAGTCCTCCACTGTATTCGTGATGTCTGCATGTTGAAGTTCATTTTTGAGCTTTTGTGTCAGCTTGATTCAGTGAAGATATACTTCATTTTTAAGGGTCTTCTGCTTTATCATCCTCTGCCGGTGTAGTACATAAAATGTTGCACTCTTAGCCAAGAGGTGTCATAGAGAGTTTTAAGGGCAGGTAAGAGTTCTCTATAAATTGGCATTTATAAATCAACGACTGTCTATATACAACTTGGAAATCGTTTCTTTTACTCTAGAATTTGAGCCATAGCCTATAGTGATGAAGGCAGAAGTTCAAGCGGCTTTGAAGGAAATAGCAAAAAATAAGGCCCCCGGAATAGATGGTATACCAATTGACATAGTTCAGCTAACAGATGCTGCCCTGGATGTGCTTACCAAGTTGTGCCAGGAAATCTGGAGAACAACCACTTGGCCAACTGACTGGAAGAGATCTATATTTGTTCCCATTCCAAAGAAGTGACACCCAACTGAGTGTGGAAACTACAGAACAATCTTATTGATTTCACATGCAAGCAAGATTCTACTGAAGATTATCCAAAAACGACTGGAACAGTACATCAGCAGAGAACTGCCAGAAGTCCAGGCTGTGTTTAGAAGGGGTCGTGGTACTAGTGATATATAACTAATGTTAGATGGATCTTGGCAGAAAGCAGAGAATACCAGAAGAATGTCTATCTGTGTTTCATTGATTATGCAAAGGCATTTGACTGTGTGGATCATAACAAACTGTGGCTGACTCTGAGAAGAATGGGAATCCCAGAACATTTAATTGTGCTAATACGAAACCTATACTTGGACCAAGAGGCAGTAGTCAGAACAGAGCAGGGTAACACTGCATGGTTCAAAATTGGGAAGGGTGTACGCCAGGGATGCATCCTGTCTCCATATCTTTTCAACATGTATGCAGAGCAGATTATCCGAGAGGCTGAGCTCTATGAGGAGAATTGTGGCATCAGGATTGGTGGAAGATCTATTAACAATCTCCGTTATGCAGATGACACAACCCTGCTTGCTGAAACTGAGGAGGACCTCACGCACTTACTGCAGAGGGTCAAGGACTGCATCCTTCAATATGGACTGAGGCTCAATGTCAAGAAGACAAAAATTCTCACCGCTGGACCAATCAGTAGCATCAGGATGGATGGCGAAGAGATTGAGATTGTTCGCAGCTTCAGTTTCCTCGGCTCCACAGTCAACACTCTTGGCACCAGTAGCCAGGAAATAAAAAAACGTATTGGGGGGGAAGGGGGAGGGGCTTGTGCGGGGAGAAGGGTGCAACAGTGAATGAATGGAATTCCGAAATCTCTGTAGATGTTCATTGAAATGAAAAATAAACAAACTAAATTAATTTAAAAAAAGTTATAAAAAAAAAGGTATTGCGAAGGGAAAGTCCACATTTAGGGACCTCTCTAAAGTACTCAAGAGCAATGGTGTCTCTATGGAGACGAAGGTGTGCCTGATACAGGCCATGGTTTTTGCAATCACTTGTTATGCATCAGATAGTTGGACAATGACTAGGGAGGATAGAAGGAGAATTGACGCCTTTGAGCTGTGGTGCTGGAGAAGAGTATTGAATGTACCATGGACTGCCAAGAAAACAAACAGATTCAACCTAGAGAGGGTTAAACCAGGTTGCTCCTTGGAGGCAAGGATTCTGGGGCTTCGTCTGACATACTTTGAACATGTTGTAAGGAGAGACAGGTCTTTGGAGAGGGACATCATGATGGGTAGAGTAGAGGGACAGTGCAGGAGGGGAAGACCCTCTATGAGGTGGATTGATTCAGTGACTGGGGTAATCAGGATGGGTGTGTCAGAGCTAATGAGATTGGCACAGGATACAGCACGGTTTAGGGCTGTTGTTCATAGGGTCGCTATGAGTCGCAAACAACTTGACGGCACATAACAACAACAACAACATATTAATAAACAGATACTTTTAATTTGTGAAAGGGTGAATTTTTCCTTTTTTTGTATTGTGCAAAGAGTCCTGGATGTATAGTTTTTAAAATACTAAGCTGCTGAACAAAAGAATGGCAATTCAAACCTAGTAACGGCTCAGTTGGTAAAGGGTAGACATGAGAAACAATAAAAAGAGAAACTTCAAAGATCACGCCAGGGATTTTCCCTTGAACTCTGATTTGAAATCAGAGAAATATACAATCAATTCACTACAATTGTGTGTATGTGTGTCTTTTTTTTCTATTTTTGAGTTCTTTAATATAGAAACATTTTTACACACCATGCGATGCCTGTTATTTCTCAGAGGTTTTGGACATCTCAGAGACTTGAAACCCTAACTCTTCTTTCCTCTCTTAACTTATAGCAGGAATTCTTAGCTCAGAGCTTCAATAACGGACATTGACCAAAGTTTTGGCTGACAAGGCAGACAGTGAAGGTTTGAGTAAGAAATTAAGTTCTAAGCCAATGAAAAACTCTTCACATTTTGCTCTGGTCAATCACCAGTGGCAGGTTCTGTTGAGGAACAGGGCAAGGATAAGAACAAGACGACTTGAAGAATAAAGTTCGAATGTGAGAGACTCTTTTCTTTTATGGAAAAAGACAATGACAGTATAGGTCAATTTGCTGAATGGCCTTTCCCCAGAGAAGAATATTAAGTGGGTGTGATTTCCTCTGTCCCATTGGCAGTAATAACAAACTCACAACTCTCATTTTATAGGTTAAAAACCCACGAGTTAGCAGACTCACTGCATTCTAAGTAGACAGTAAAATAATGGAAGTCATGTGTTCCTTTCGTGGGACAAACTATTTAAATGCTAGACTTTGATGTAGTTCTTCCAAACTTAAAGTCTCTTCAGAAGACTTGTCTGGTGATTTACTTCTAAAAGAGATTATAAGCCTGTGAACACAGTCCTGTTCTGGACAGAGTGTGCATGTAAAAAAAAAAAACTGATCAAAAACAACAATAAAACAAGTAAAAAATTCAAAATTATTAATCAAAGAGGAGGGAAACCAGAATTCAGATAGAAAACTTCTATAATGAAACTGAATTGCTTTAAGATTTAAAGGAGATCAGAAACAAAAACAGAAAAAATAAAATATTAGTGAAGATTTAAAAGTCATCATGTGCTAGATATGCATTGTTAGGTGACATTGAGTCAAGTGAGTATGACTCATAGCAACCCTATGAACAAAAGATCTGAAATTAGTCCTGTCCTGTGCCATCCTCACATTTTTTGACATGCAAGAGCCCATTGCAGCAGTCACCTTCTTGATCCACCTGGTTGAGGGTCTTCCTCTCCTTCGCTGACTCTCCATCCTTCCCAACATCATTTTACCCTTCAAGGAATAGCACCTCCTAGCAATATGTCTAAAGTATGTTAGGCGAATCCTCATGATTCTTGCTTCCAAAGAGCATTCTGGCTGCACTCTCTCCAAGACACATCTATTCATTCATTTCCTTGACTCTCCATGGGATGTCCAATGCTCTTCTCCAACACCACAGTGCAAAGGCATCAATTCTTTTTCTGTCATCCTTATTCGTTGTCCAGGTCTTGGATGCATAGCTAGTAATCAGAAAGACTATGGCATGAATCAATAATTTGTAAAGGCTCCTTCCTAAGTGTAGATTTTCTCATTATAATGCTTCTCCTTATTTCATGACTGCTGGTATGAAAGTGTTAATTGTGGATCCAAGCAAGATGAAGCTGCTGACAGTTCAATCTCCTCTCCATCCATCATGACACAGCCTATTGGTTCAGTGGAAAGAATCTTTGTTTTCTTGATATTGAGACACAATCCATACTGAAGGCTGAATTTCTTGTTCTTCTTCAACAAGTGCTTTAAATCCTCCTCACTTTCAGCTATCAAGGTTGTGTCATCTGCATAATGCAGGTTATTGATGAGTCTTCCTCCAATCCTGTTGCAACACTCCTCGGCATAGAGTCCAGCTTCTCTGGTAATTTGCACAGCATGTAGATTGAGATAAAATACGTCCCTTCCCAAGTCCAAATCATGCAGTGCTTCTCTGATCCATTTGCACAACCGCCTTCTGATTCAGGTATAGTTTCCTCATGAGCACAATCACGTGATCTGGATTCCCATTATTCTCAATGTCAGCCACAACTTGTCATGATCCACACAATCCTTTGCATATTCAATAAAGCTCAAATAGACATTCTTCTGGTATTTCTTACTTTTCAGCCAGGATTCATCTGACAATCAGCAATGATATTCCTGGTGCCATGGCCTCTTCTAAATCCTGCTTGAACTTCTGGCAATTCCCTACCTATGTTCTGTTCCAGCCATTGTTTAATGATCTTTGGAAGTATTTTTCTTGTATATGCTATCAATGATTTTGTACAATTATTTCCACATTCAGGTGGATCATCCTTCATGGGAATATGAGTAAATATAGACCTCTTCCAGTCCATTCACGATGAGACAGCTGTCCTCCAAATTTCCTCACATAGAATGGTGAGTGTATCAAAGGATATATCTGTTAATAGAAACAAAAAAATTGGTATCCCATTGATTCCTGGGGCCTTATTTTTTGTCAGTGTCTTCATGGCAACTTCCACTTTCTTTCATTACCACTGGCTTTTGTTCATATGATATTTCCTGAAGTTTTTTCAGTGTCAATCAATTCTTTCTAGTACAGTGACTCTGTGTATTCCCTACACCTTCTTTTGATGTTTTTTTTGGGGTCATTCAATACATTGCCCATAGCATCTTTCAACATTGCAACACAAAGCCCAAATTTGGTTTTTTTCAGTTCTTTCAGCTTAAGAAGTGTAGAGTGAGTTCCTCCCTTTTTATTCTGCAATTCAAGCTCTCTGCACATTCCATTATAATACTTTGCTTTGTGCTCCCAAACTGCCCTTTGAAACAGTCTGTTCAGCTCTTTTTCTTCTACATATTTTCCTTTAGATTTGGCTTCCCGACATTTCAGTGCAATCTTTATTGTCTCTTCTGATATCCATTTTGATTTCCACCTCCCCTTTTTTCCCTTTTTCCTCTATTTTTGTGATGACCTTGTGCTTTCTTCGTGGATGATATCCTCCAACAACTCATGCGGTCTTCTATCATTGGTTGTTCAATGCCTCAAACCTATTCTTAAGATGATCATGAAATTCGGATGAAATTGATTCAAGATAATATCTTGGTTCCTGTCTACTTATTTTAATTTTCTTTGGACTCTTTAATTTGCATATGAGTAATTGATGATCTGACCCACAGTCTGCCCTGGCCTAATTTTGACTGCTGATATTGAGGTTCTCCAACAACTTATTCCACAAATGTAGCCAATCTGATTCCTATGCATTCCAATAGGTGAAATCCATGTGTAAAATCCTCTTCTGTGTCTTTTAGAAAATGTATTTGCAATGAATAAATAATTGTAAATACAAATTCAGTCATTCTATTTCTATCATCAAGCCCATATTTTTCAACTACTGTTCCTTTCTCATTGTTTCCTACTTTTGCATTCCATCACCAGTTGTCATGAGCACATCGTGATTGCATGTACAGTCAAATTTCAAAATTTGGCAATATTTCTCAATTTCTTCCTCTTTGGAACTAGATATAAGAACATTTACTTGAATAATAGTCACATTAATGTGTCTTCCCTTTATGTGTATGGATATTATCCTATCAGTCACAACATTATGTTTCAGGATAGAACTTGAATTTGACTTTTTTACTATGAATATAACACTGTTCTTCTTCTGTTATTCATTCCCTATATAGTCTATCATACGATTATCTGATTCAAAGTGGCCGTAGCTGGTCAATCACATGTGAATAATGCTTAGTATGTAAATATTCATGTGTTCCATATAATTTTTAATAACATCCAATTTTCCAACATTCAAGCTACAAACATTCCATGTACCAATTGTTAACTGATACTTGTTATTGATTTTCCTCATTTCAACTTCCAATCTGGGCTCTCCCATTAAACCCTATGAACAAAGAGACATACAAAGACAACTAAAATACATAAAGCCTATCTGTAGACTATAAAATGAAGTAAGAAAAAAAATGATAATGAGAAAATAAAAGGAAAACAGCTGTAGATAGAGAAGAGAATGAAAATAATATAGAAAAATAATTTCTATAAATTTGTGACTGTAAAATTAGACCTAGTAGGTTTGGATTGATTCAGTGGCTGGGGTAATGGGGTTAGGTGTGTCAAAGACAATAAGATTGGAACGGGATAGAGCAGGTTTTAGGGCTGTTGTACATAGGGTCACTGTGAGTCGTAGGTGACTCAATGGTCTGTAACAATGACAACAACAAGAACAACAGTATAAAATTGAGTTTCCTAAAGCAAGGGCTTTCTGATTGTTGTAGTCCATGGCATATTGACATCCATCTTGGTCTTTCCTTCATAATGAGCTTTTGAATTCTTCCTGGATGATATTCTTGATATCTTCCCACAGTCCATCTGGTCTTTGCTTATTAAAGGCCTCAAACCTGTTCCTGAGGTGGTTTTGAAATTTGAATGGGAGAGAATCAAAGTCAAATTTTTATTCCTGAGGATTGAAGTTTTTTTGTGGTTGGCTTGTTTGTGGTTTTTTTTTTTTTAATCTTTAGCTTGCACTTGCACTTGAGTCTATTCCACAATCAGCACCTGGCCTAGATTTTGCAGCCAATATTGAGCTTCTCCAGAAATTCTTTCTGCAGATGTAATCACTCTGATTCCTTTGCATACCATCAGATGAAATCTATGTGTATGGCCTGTGTTTATGTTTCTTATAAAAAGTATTTACAATGAAAAAATTGTTGATTTTACGTAATTCAAAAATCCTATCTCCAGGTTCATTTCTGTCACCAAGTACATGTTTTCCAGCAACTGATTCTTCTTCTCTGTTGCCAACTTTTCCATTGCAGTCACCCATTATTATTAATGCATCTTCTATTTCCTCTTTGGCTCTAGTTGTTGGTGCATATATATATAAATGAAACTAACATTCACCAGATTTCTTTATGCATATGGATATTGTTGTGTCACTCGCAAAATTCTATTTCAAAATGGATCTAAAATGACTTGAAAACAGCCTCATTTTTCCTTACCTTTTCATCTCCCATTTCATCTGATTCAAAATGTCTCATGCTGGATCATCTCATTTTGCCAAAACCTAGTATGTCAATACCTATGCATTCCACTTGTTTCTTAACAATGTCCAGTTTTCCTACATTCATGCTTATCACATTCCAAGCTCCAATCACTAGTGTTTCCGTGTTTCCTTACATATGTTCCTTCTCCTTTGTGATTCCATATTTGAGGGCTCAGCCTCAGTTGCCATATATGTTAGTCTAAGTGTTCTCTATTGTACATAGGGTTTTTGAAGGTCTATTATTTCAGAATTGAATGGCCAACCTTCTTCCTAGTCTGTCTTAATTCAAATTCTCAGATTTAGAACAGTATCTGACAGGTAAGTATTTTATAGAAAGGAGTAGATGAAAGACATTTCTCCAATTATAGAAGCAACCAGTAGATTCAGTGTTGCTCCTGACCCTTAGCACATGTGTCTTGACCCACTCCTTTCCCTGCTCCACCAGTTTCCCTTCCACTCCTATCTATGCTATTAAACATCTGTCTCCCTGATCAACCCTTGTTTTTTGGCTTAGTTCTCAAGCCTTCTGGATTTCTGTGATTCTTAACACCTTGCACTGCTGCCAGACTCTTATACTGTGGCCAGTATTTCTTGAGCTTAGGAGTCTTTAAGTCCAAGTGGCATCCACTTCCTAAATAACATGCCTCTGGTAACTCTATGAACTTTGAGAAACTATAGTTATGGAAAGGCTTCAGTTTTTTTGTTTCTACTCATACTCGACTCAATGGCAATCAATAACAAGAAGTCCAAATACCAGGTATTAGTAGTTGTGAAGGCTTCCTTTCTCAGACAGTTCTGAAACAAATTCCTTTACCTTAAACTTCTGCTCCAGCATTGGCTTCTTCTGGTTTAGTGCCTCTTCTCTTCCACTGCTGTCACAAAAAGATAGTGTCCCAGGAGAGAGTGATGAGTAATCTAGATCCAGTGTATAAGTTTTGATGTTTTGGCCAAAGGCCACTCCAAAACTATTTTAACACTCAGTCCCTGTCTACCAGACTTCTGAGATTGTGGTCATATCTGTGTTGATGGGCACTTGGAAAATAGCTGAAACTTTCAGAAAATAATTTAAATTTGAATATATGATTTTTTGAATTATTAGTATTTGTTATTGTTAGGTACTTTTGTTTCATTTCCTACCCATTGTGTTTCTACTTACAACAGAAAAATCAACACTGGTAAGCACTATGTTCTTGTTATAATTATTGTTGTTTGTTTGAGCCCACATTTGCAGACACTGCTTTAACCCAACTCATTAGGGTCTTTTTACTGACCCTCTACTATTATAAACATATTGTGCTTCCTCAGAAACTAATTCTTGATAACATGGCCAAAGTACATGAGACTGATGTTTCATTATCTTCTCTTTTTATGACCATTATGAGTGATCTTCTTTCATGACACTTTTGTTATTATTCTGATAGTTGATATAAATTTTTCTATTCAGGGTTATTCCTCATCTTCAGATCTCCTTATTCATGGGGCCTTGGAACAAGAATAACACCTGAGTCTCATTTATTCAAAATTATTAATGACATTTTCTTTTTAGCTTTAGACAGTGTTGTGAATCATTGCTATGTGGGCCTCAAAGGGGAAAAAAGTGTTTTCATTTGAAGAGAAGAGACTAGATATTAACTACACTTGAGACATAATCTTCCTTGTTACTCCTTGTGTTGTCTTGAATAAAGTACCTAAGTCCTTGATATAAGGGTGTCCTCAGGCTCCTGTCTTGATACAGTTGATATTGACTGGGACGATTAGTCTGATTTCTTGGCTGCTTTGTAACTTTCCCCCTTTCTTTTTTTTCCATGTAAAAAAGGATTGGTTATAGAATTTTACCCATCTTATTCTATAAGCTCTGCTTCCAAATGCAATTCATAGTCTTGCTGAACAAACTTTGTAATAGGTTACAAAGAAGTAAGAGAAAACTAGATTTTTAGTCTGTCTCTAGAATAATCACTTCCTTGCTATAAACCAAATGAGTTAATTGCATCCATAGGAACAATTTAATTTAATTTAATTGGATTGTGAACAGAGCAAAGATGTCTAAAGGCATCAAATCACACCTGGAAAGGAAAAAGTCATAATGTTTCCCATTATGTTAAATGAGGAAAAAGTTCATTTTAAAAATGAGTTGTGATGCCCTCAGCAGTATAATCCATTTCTTTTTCACCTGCCTGAATTTTATATCACTTATTCATCTTCAAGAAGCTATATATAGTTTTAAATCTGGATTAATTAAATAAGTAAATTAAATATATTTTAAATATAAGCTAATCCCCCAAATAATTAATTTTAATTATAGTAATAGTTTAAAAAGTTGTGTAAATATATGCATAATCGATTATAAATGCTTATTTTACATTGTGATATACAAAATTCTTTTATGTTTATTACATGTTATTATTCCAACAGCAAATCATCAAAGAAAATATTATATTTTTTATAATTTTATTTTTGTGTGTGTGTATCTGTGTGTGTGTATACCATCAAATCAGATCTGACTGGTACTGGAGGAGATTGTCCTTCCTTCTCCGGCAGAGCGTCTGGTGGATTCAGACTGTGCACCTCTGGGATTGCAGTGCAGCTTCTTGCCGAAAATACTATACATTTTTACAGATAAAAAGACTTAAGGCTGAGAGAAGTCAACTGGTTTTCCTTATATCAATTAAGAATAAGTACCAACAGTGAAGAAATAAGGAGACACATTGCACTGGGAAAATCTATATTTAGGGACCTTTCCAAATTATTGAGGAGTGATGATGCTAGTTTGAAGATTAAGGTATGTCTGATTCAGGTTATAATATCTGTGATTAATAGCCATGTATCTGAGAGCTGGGTGATGAATAAACATGACAGAGAAAGAATTGACACCTTTGGGCTGTGGCATTGGAGAAGAGCACTGAACATCCCATGGTCAGCCAAGAGAATGAAAAGATATGTCTTGGAAAAGGTAGAGCCAGAATGCTCTTGAAAGGCAAGAATGATGAGGCTTAATATCACAAACTTTGGATGTATTGCTAGGAGGAGCTATTCCTTGGAGAAAGACATGATTCTGGGAAGGGTGAAGGGGCAGATTAGGAAAGGAATACCCTCCGTCAGATGGATTGACAAGGTGACTGCTGCAATGGGTTCTGGTGTGTCAGAAAGTGTGAGAATGGGGCAGGATAGAATAAGGCTCAGATCTTTTGTTCATAGGGTTAATATGGGTCATGCTTGACTCAACAACAAAAACAACACCAATGTTTTAGAAGTTAACTCTCCAGAATACAACTGCATCAGACAGGAGCCTTCCAACTTGAGACTTATAAAGGCTCAACCATCATTTAAATACAAAGCCATGCCCACCAGGACCTGATTGTCTTAAAGAAGAGTACTAAAGCCCACAGCTGATTGTTAACTAAATCCAGGTGACCAGTCAATTTGCACTCTATCATTAACAAAATTTAAAAAGTCCAAATGTTTACACCTGACTTTCAATTAAATTAACATACTATCCCAAATCTTTAATCAGAATAAAAACTTGTATTTCATTAACAATCAAGTCTAAATTGATTGGTTGCCTGCATTTAGCCGACAATCAGCAGTGGACTGGAAGCATCTTTTTAAAATCAATCAGGACGTGATGGGTAGGCCTTTGTATTTAAAATGTTGAGCTCTCATTCTGGTGTTAATTGTGTTTGGGAAGAACATTGTTCTAAGTGTTACAGTGATTGTCTGGTAGTTTGCTATAGTGAGATAACTTGGGGTTGCTGTGATACCAAAAGTTCTGCCACTTGTGTGTTACATGCCATAATGATTACCCATGGTAGACAGGGTTTGGGAGAGTCCCTAGATTAAGACAGACTTGGATGCAATATTGGCATCCACTTCTTAAATAAATGGACTTTGAAAATCTTAACAGCACTAGAGAAACAACAATAATTATAGAACAGGGTTCAGATATTTCTGTTTATAGGGACACTAGGAGTGTGGCATCAAGATTGGGGGAAGACTCATTAACAAGCTTCGATATACAGATGACACAACCTTGCTTGCTGAAACTGAAGAAGACCTGTAGCACTTGCTTCAATATGGATTGAAGCTCAACATCAGGAAGACAAAGATTCTCACCACTGGACCAATTGGAAGCACCATATTAAATAGAGAAGAGATACAGGTTGTTAGCAATTACAGCTTATTTGGATCCACAATCAACACTCTTAACGCCAGCAGTCAGGAAATCAAAAGATGAATCGCACTGGGAAAATCTGCTGTCATGGACCCCTCCAGAGTGTTGAAGATCAATGATGTCAGTCTAGATACAAAGATGTGCCTAATCCTGTTAGGTCCGTAAATCACTGCCCGAAAGACTACTGACTCACATATGCAAACAGCAAGAGTGCTTTATATTGCAGAACAAACTCCAGCATGCAGGGGTCTACCATTAAATAGAAATGGCGACCCTGGGTAGAGGGCATACCAGCCTTTATATGAGTTGAAATGGGGCTGTTTGACCAGGATGAGGTAATTGGGAACATGTTTGGTGTATGAGGGGAACAGTTACACGGGTCAGTTTGTGATTGGCTCATGCCTAGGCAGCCAACAGCCCACATTCTTGTGTCATGCACACACTTTCTTGTGTCACATACCCACATTTTTGTGTCATATTTTTTAAACCTCAGCTTGAGTTACTCATGCAATTTTAACCCTTACAAGGAAATCAGGCACAGATGGCTAAGCCTGAGATAAGACCCTCTCATATCCCTGTAGTTATCTTGTGTTTGCTTTCTCTCCTGATTGGCTGCCTTTTGTGAGAATAATTTTCATGGCCTGTTTCTGAAATTGACGGCTTTTTAGGGTTAGGCCTAGGTGAGGCTTAAGTTGGAGGCTAGGCACAAAATGGAGTCTGTGCAGCCCTCTCAATCCAGGCCAAGATTTTCTCAATTACTTGTTATGCTTCATAGAGTTGGACAGTAACGAAGCATGACAGAAGAAGAATATGCCTTCAAATTGTGGTGCTGGAGAAGAGTCTTGAACATACCATGGACTGGCAAGAAAACAAATTGATCTGTCTTGGAGAGGGTAAAACCAAGTCTCTTCTTGGAGGGTAGGATTTTGAAGGTCTGCTTCACTTACTTTGGGTATGTGGACAGGAGAGATCAATCCTTAGAGAAAGACATCATGCTCAGAAGGGTGGAAGGACAGTGCAGGAGAGGGAGTCCTTGGATGGGATGGATTAATATAGGAACTGGGGCAATGGAGGTTGGTGTGTCAGCATTAGTGAAACTGGCTCAGGACAGGGAAGGGTTCAGAGCTACTATACATAGGGTCACTCCACCTCTCAGGCAACTTAATGGCACATAATAACAATAACATACTACGACAGATTTGGAAGCAGGGGTAGCCTCCACCTCCTAAATAACATGATTCTGGAAACTATGAACTTTGATAAATGTTGATAATTGTAGAGGGACTTCAGGCCTTTTGTTCATAGGGTCACTGTGAGTCATGCTTGACTCAAAGGCAATCAACAAAAACAACATGAATTGTACTCAACTCAAAGACATTTACAACAAAACAACAACCATCTTAAGATGATCATGTACATTTTCCCATTATTGGTCCTATATTAAACTTTGCTTTTTCTTCTTTAATCAAACAGCCAATTTGGTTAATAAGGAGTTGCCCTGTTATTCTAAATGCTGCTCTTCTCCAGTGGTTCAAATCCACCAACGGATCTGTGGGAGAAAGATGAACAATCATCTCCCATGTAATTTATAGTCTCAGAAACCCAGTGGGGTCATCTATGAGTCTGTTCAGACTCAAAATCAATGCATTTAGACAACAAAAATTGTTGCTGTTAATAATAATTAATCCCTTTTTATAATAATTCATTCTTGATCATCTGGTGCCAATGTTATTCCAAATACTCATGTGTATTTTTAATACTCCTAAGAATAAATATCACAGCTCTGTTTATAGTGCCTTCTCCTAAATTCATGAGTGGGAAAAGAACTCATTGCCTTTTGCACAATCAGGTAAAAAAATCTCCATATGAGAGATAATTTTTGTTTAAACTAGTGATTTTCATTAAGTTGTTACCACTAGATTCCTGATAGCCTCTTCCCAATCTGATTTGCCTCGGAGGAAACAAAGAGTGAATAATGAATGCATGCATGCCATTGTATGCATTGTATGTTTTCTTTTTCTTTTCAGTAGCACATTTAAAATTTTATTTCACAGAAAGGACTAAATATTTCAAGATCACAATTTAGTATTTATTATTACATTACATGCTACCCCAAGGTAAAGCTCTTACAAATTTTAGTCAATAGTACTAACTCCCTTGAGTCTTCTATAACATAGTATTCACTCAACAAATATTAAATGAATATATTTTGCCATCAAACCTAGGACTGAATTCTTTAATCTTCAAGAATGACTCTGTCCTGTTTATTGTAACACCCATCTCCTGATGTACCCGCATTTGTCTGTCTTCAGAGTCTTAATATCATGAAAACTTTGAAGTAACAAGTGACCAGGTAGGGAGACTCAGAGGTAAGTACTTGAAAAAGTATTTCAGGATCCAAGGAAAGTCTTTAGAAGTTCAGATTACTTTCCTTCTATTAGCCAGTAAGAATACATAATTTGTTTGGGGTAATATTGCTGTTTTGTGTCATCAAGTCAACTACAGCTCTTAGCGACTCAATGAACAATAGCTCTGAACCCTGCTCTATGCTGAGCCCATCTGTCTCTAACACACCTACACTCATTATCACAGTTATTTTGTCAATCCTTCTTTTCAGGATCTTCTTTTTCTCCTTTTCTCCACCGTCTTAAGCATATGTCCTTCTCCAAAGACTTGTCTCTCCTGGCTATATTTCTGAAGTCTGTGAGACGGAGTCTCAAAATTCTTGCCTCCGAGAAGCAGTTTGGTTTCACATTTTTCAGGACAGATCTGTTACTTCTTTTGTTAGTCCACAGTATGTTCAACACTTCTCTCCAGCACCATGTCTCAAAGGCATTTGTTTTTTCTTAAATCCTTTGTCATTGTGAAGGTCTCTGATGCATAGTAAGTAACTAAGAAGGTTATAGCCTTAATTGGGTGCACCTTAGTTTTTATACTGAAATCCTATCCTTGCTCTTTAGCATTCTGGAGTGATCCCTGACAACAGATTTTTGTAACTTAATTAGTTTATTTCTTTTTTGACTGCTGGTACCAAGATTGTTGATTGTGGAATTGAGAAAACTGTAATTGTTAACAATCTCAATCTCTTCTCCATCTAGCTTGATGCTGCCAAAAAATTCTCATTGGTGAAAATTTTTGTTTTCTTGATGTTGTACTTTAATATATATTGCAGACTACAGTTCTTGATCCTCTGCAGCAAATGATACAGGCTTTCCTCAGTTTCAGTATGTAGGGTTGTGCCAACTGCATAATGCAGATTGTTGATGAGTTTTTCTCCAAGCCTTATGCCACATTCATCCACCTACAACCCAGCCTCTCAAACGATCTTTTCTACAGTTAGATTGAAAAAGTATGGAGACGGGAGACATTTATGATGTACTCTTTGTCTGATTTTGAACCATGCAACTTCCTTTCTCTGTTCTGACAACTGCCTCCTGGCCCAAGTATAGCTTTTGCATAAGCCAAATCAAATATTCTGGGATTCTCAGTCTTCTCAAAGTTAGCAAAAATTGTTGTGTTCCAAAAAGTCAAATGCTTTTGCATAGTCATTGAAACACAAATGGAAATTTCCTGGTGCTCCTTGCTTTCAGCAAATATCCATCTGACATTGGCAATGATGTCCCTAATGCTACAACCTCTTCTAATCTCAGCTTATATTTCTTTATAGTTTTCTGGCAATGTTCCTGTCATTTTGGATAATCTTCATCAAGATTTGACTTGTATGTGTTATTAGTGATATTGCTCAATAATCTTGGCTCACCTTTTTTTGAAATGGGAATTAATATGGATCTCTTCCAGTCAGATGCCAGTTGGTTGTCCTCCAGATTTCTTGACACAACCTGATGAGCATTTCCAGGGCTGTATCTGTTTGCTGAATTATGTCAATTGTTAATCCACCAATTCATGTGCCCTTTTTTATTGTTTTGTTTTGGTTTGGTTTTTACCTATTCCTTCAGAGCAGCTTAGCCTTTTTATTTCGTCACCATTGCCTCTTGAATATAAGTTGTTTCATGAAATTCTTCTGTGGTAAGAAGCTATGCTGCAATTTCAAAAGCATGTAGTTCGACTCTACCAGTTGTTCCATGGGATGATGAGCAATTTCCTCCTTTTCGATTAACTTCCTCTGAAAACCCACTGGAGGGTCAGCTATGGGTCAGTTTTGACTCAGTGATACAAAACAACAACAGTTCTTGGTAATAAATGCTTTAAAATGTATTTCATTTATTAAAATATGTATTTTATGAAAAGTACATACTGATTTCTACAATTGGAGATTAATTTCTGCCAGCAAAATTAGTGAATTAAAAAAGTGCATCTCTCACTAGTCAAATCTCTGAATGAATACGTAGTCCTGTTCACTTCCTTACAGCAGCCTTATGAAATCCCAAGCAGAAGATTCAGTTAAGTAGGACTTGAATTTCTTAACTACTTTAACTGTGATATAATAAATGCATATTGTTTTAGGCTACAGAGTCTATGTTGAAGTATCATGCAGAAATAGAAATCAAAGTTCAAGCCCACAAGTTGCTCTGCAAGAAAGAGTTGAGAAATCTTGACCCATGGAATTTACAGCCTTTCAAACCATATTGTAGGCTCAGGTAAAATTTTATTTCAACTCAATAGCAATGAGAGATTTATTTGTTCAGTGCACTCAAGTATGCGTTAAATAAATATCTGAAAGTATTATAGACAGAAAATTTCCTTTTGCTAGAATCAAGGATATCCTGGGCAAATAAGAAATTAATTTTAAAAATTAATGTAAATTAATGAAATGACTAAAGATGACAGAAGAAGAATAGATGCCTTCGAGCTGTGGTGCTGGAGAAGTCTTGAACATACCATGAGCTGTCAAGAAAACAAATTGATCTGTCTTGGAGAGGGTGAAACCATGTATCTTCTTGGAGGCTAGGATTTTGAAGCTTCACCTCACTTATTTTGGCCACTTGTACAGGAGAGATCAGTCCATGGAGAAGGACATCATGCTCAGAAGTGTGGACGGGTGGACAGCACAGGAGAGGAAAACCTCAGATGAGATAGATTGATACAGTAACTGGGGCAACGGGGCTTGGTGTGTCAGCATTAGTGAGATTGTCTCAGAACAGGGAATGGTTCAGAGCTACTGTAAATAGGGTTGCTATACATCACAGGTGATTCAATGGCACATAACCACAATAACACACTATGACAGGTTTGAAGCAGGCATGACATCCACTTCAAAAATAACATGTCTTAGGAAACGCTATGAATTTTGATATATGTCGATAGTTGTAGAGGGGCTTCAGGTCTTTTGTTCACAGGGTTGCTATGAGACGAGCTTGGCTAAAACACAATCAATAACAAAAACAACAATGACATTAATATTTTCTATTGTGTTCTTGTTAAAACAAGAAGTTATACCATTAATGTTTCTTGTCTGAAACTTCAAATTTCTTATAATAAATTCATTTACTCAAAACCAGATTTAGAATATTGAGAAGTGAATATTTGCATGTGCGTGCACACACACACACACACACACACACACATCAAAGCATTATTTATTTATGTGTGTTTACACATTCGTTAGTTGGTGTGCCTTTCTTTATTTCAATCCTTTTTGTTGCAAAACTTGATTCTGTCTAATACAACCAACTTCAAGTTACAATATGAAAATAGCTCTTAGCACAGTTTTTTATATTGTTTTTGTTATATTCCTTTGAGTCATGATAAATCCATAAGTGATTCTCCAGCAAGTTTACAGAGATGTGAATCATATAGGAGGATAAGACTCATCTTTTTCCATGGAATATCTGGAGGATCCAAAACACCTTTCTTTGGATTGGTAGTACAATTTTTTTTATCAATAGCCCACAAGACTTCCTTGTGCTGGGTAATAGTTATGTACCATGGAATCAGACCAACTCATAGGTGACCCTCTTTCAGGTTTTAAGAGGCAGTAAATCAGTCGGGAAATATTGTCCATCCTTCTTCTGTGGAGTAGCTTGTGAATTTGAATCACACAAGTATCATGTGGGATTGTAGCACAGCTTCCTACCACTAGGCCAGAGCTTCCAGGGTAATAGATACTTAAAAATGTTCCAGGAAATAGATTCTTAAAAATGTGAGTGATTTTTTTTATTAAAATATACATTTAGGCAATTTACTCAGATAATATTTATTGTACAGCAACTACAAGTCATATCGTATAAGCAAAGGCTGTAAATTCCTGTAACAGGATTCTAATCTGTAGCAAGTTTATTGTTCAGGCATAGAATCAAAAACACTGAAACAAGATTTTACAAAGACCTAAGTGCTAATGGATAGATAAAGATAGACAAAGTTTAAGAATGGGTGACAATATATTCTTACTGATGAAGTCATGTAGGGATTGTAGATGCAAGATTTGAATACAAGTGAAAAGTTTACAGGTTGAAAAGACAATTACAATTATTCATGCAATTATAATTATTCATTTATTTCCTTTTTCAGATGATGAAGTTAAACATCCTCCTCCACCTCCAAATCCACTCACCCAACCCTCTCCTTGGCAATGCCTGATAAATCTGCTTTATATAGGTAACACCAGCATCCTGTTTGGTGATTTACTGGAACTTATCTCATGTAGGAGATGAAGGCAAAGTTAAGAAAAGTTATGTATATCAGGACTTTGAACCTGAAAAACCCTCTTATCTAGTTTGCTTTCAACATGTATTCCAGTATCGTCTACAGAAGTGACATATTTATGATATGAATATAAAAATGCCTTTTCTTGCAATTGACTTCAGTTTCACTAATCATCACTTTATTGCACTTGGAAAACCTTTGTAATAGGTGATTTTGAGAGAAAATAGGCCTCTTTAGAACCTTTCACCTCTGATTTTTGTCAATTCCTTGTGAAGATGATAAAATCATTTGCATTTAAAAGTTACTATCTTAATATTCTCACTCTCACTCCTATTGAACATTAAATAATACTTTATGACCTTCTTTAAAACTCTATGAAGTTGTAAATTTCAGTTGGTAGGAGAGCTTGTTGATCTAGTTGTAAGAATTTGTACTGCAGTCCCAAAGGCACATGGTTCAAATCCCACAGCTGTTCTGTAGGAGGATGAGTAATCTCCCTTGTTAATTACTGCCTCTGAAAACCCACTGCAGGGTCAGCTATTGACCTGTTACAACTTGATGTCAATCAACAACATAATATTGCATGATACCTTTGTAGTTTTAGACTTATTAGCAATTATGAAATATTATTTCTTCAGGTGTTACAATAAATAATTATAAGTTGTGCCAAGAAATCTGGAGAACAGCCAGCTGGCCCACTGACTGGAAAAGATCGATATTTGTTCCCATTCCAAAGAAAGGTGACCCAACAGAGTGTGGAAATTATCCAACAATATAATTGGTATCACATACAAGCAAGATTCTGCTGAAAATTATCCAAAAATGTTTGGAACACTATGTCAACAGAGAACTGCCAGATGTGCAGGCTGGATTTAGAAGAGGTCGTGGTACTAGGGATATTATAGATAATGTTAGATGGATCTTAGTAGAAAGCA
>NW_006399831.1:750826-763025 GCF_000299155.1 Elephantulus edwardii | reverse complement strand
CATCAGGATTGGTGGAAGAATCATCAACAACCTGCGTTATTCAGATGACACAACCCTGCTTGCTGAACCTGAGGAGGACCTGAAGCACTTGCTGCAGAAGATCAAGGACTACAGCCTCTTATATGGACTGAAGCTCAACATCAAGAAAACAAAGATTCTCACCACTGGGCCAATTGGCAACATTAGTATGGATGGTGAAGAAATTGAGATAGTTAACAGTTTTAATTTTCTTGGTTCCACAGTCAACACTCTTGGTAACAGCAGCCAGGAAATCAAGAGATGAATTACATTGGGAAAGTAAGCTGTGATGGACCACTTGAGAGTACTGAAGAGCAACAATGTCAGACTGGAGACTAAGGTGTACCTGATCCGGGCTATAGTCTTCACAATTATGTGCTTTGCATCAGAGAGTTGGACAGTGAATAGGGTTGATAGAAAGAGACTTGATACCTTTGAGCTGTGGTGCTGGAGAAGAGTGTTGAATATACCATGCACTGCTAGGAGAACAAACAGTTTTGTCCTGGAGAGGGTGAAGCCAGAATGTTCCCTGGAGTCAAGGATTCTGAAGCTTTGTCTGGCATATTTTGGGCATGTTGTAAGGAGGGACTGGTCCTTGGAGAGGGACATCATGTTTGGCCGAGTGGAGGGGCGGCGAAGGAGAGGAAGACCTTTGATGTGATGGATCCATTCTGTGACTAGAGCAGTGGGAATAAGTGCATTTGAGATGGCTAGGTTGGCACAGGGTAGAAGAACGTAAAGAGCTCTTATACATAGGGTCGCTATGAGTCGCAAGCAACTCGACGGCACATAACAACAACAACATCAATATGTTAGGAGAAAAAAGCAAACAACAAACAGTGTGTATCTTCTGTTGTTAGACTAAATGCTTGTACTAGCATCAAATTTTCTTGTTATTAGAGCTTTTTAAAAAATATAAATGATAGCCACATAGCAAATTTTATGTGACTATAAATCCATTTGTTTCTATTAATCCAAGGTATTTTCTCTCTTTCTGTCTCTCTGAAATACACATGCACACACAAACACAAATACAGTTTTTCTAACAAATTTTATCTGTGACTATAACTCCATTTGTTTCTATTAATCCAAGGTATTTTCTTTTTCTGTCTCTCTGAAATACACATACACACAAAAACACAAATACAGTATTTATCTTTAGGCCTTTACATTTCATTTCTCACTGTCCTTGAAAAGATAGATGGACGACTTATAGTCATAATTATACATACTCACTAGTGTAATGAAGAGAATTAGGAAATGTGTACACAATGGCAGTGCAGGAGGGAGGCTGCATAATTGGTAACTATTAATCTAATAGAGAGAAAAATAGACTACTGGAATAATTAACACATGCCACACGGAGTGATCGTTTATGATAAGGATGACTGAAAAGATATCAGCATTACTTAGCTTTCCCCACTGGCAAAGAAAACCAGAGTGAAAACACAATGAATCTTTGGCCCAGACAGTAGCAATCATGTTCACTGAGCTGTGGTGACTGTAACCTCTTTATGAGTCCATTTGGTAATTCTCCTTTAACCCTTGTTTTTACTAGTAAAGAAAGAGATATATAGGTGTACTTTTTAGAAAACAAACAAAGCAAATTAAACAAAGCAGAAAACTTGGTAACTAAGACAGTCAAATACTAAAATCATATTTTAAACAAACATAAATGAAGGAAGTATCTATCCCTGAGTAAGATGTGTGTTTAACAAAGAATATAATGCTTATTTGGTCCTTTTTTGGTTTCATATCTCTTCTTAAACATATCTGTTTCAAATGGTTCATAGAAAAAGAAGGCATTCTATAACATTAATGAGAAGTATTAATGGTATTCAAATTGTATACAAATTACATAGACATTACATTGGTAACTTAAGCTTCATATGATTGAAAAAATGATGCTTTTATTTCTTCTTCTTCTTCTCATCCTTTTTATACAGAGTAAGAAATCCAGTTTGGATGTTTAGAGGCTTGTCTAATTGATTCATTTCAAGTTTACTATTATGATTATTGCACATATTACAAAAAATAAGAAATGAGTCCTGATAGAATGCTAGAATGCCTTAGTGACAATCTTCCCAAAAAAATGCATTAAGAGTGAGTTTATGAAGAATATTTAAATATATATTTGAAATATTATTGTTCATATTTATTTTCTTCAATTATATCAAAGCTAATGATTGTCATAAATATTTCCTATTAGAATATCTCTGTGAAGTCACTAGAGCTTATATTGAAAATTAGGGCTAAAACAACTTCTAATTTTCATTTTCCCCAAAGCTTCTGTTGTTAGTGGTAATTCAACAAATTCAAACTAAAAATAACACCACGTGTTATAACACTAATTCATAGGGCTTTCTTGAAGTCCAACTTAAAGAAAACCCATGTTCATGTTGTTTCTTCTGCAATATCACTGGAAGGTCCATCTAAAACCCCTGTTGGTTGACATTCAAAAATTTTAGGAAATAGCTTATGATCAAGAGCCAATGGAAATGAAGGAATAAGTTAAAGTTTTACTAAAGGCACTTTATGACCTCTGTATATAAGCCAGTTGTTGTTGTTGTTGTTGTTGTTGTTATGTGCCGTCAAGTCGTTTCCCACTCATAGCGACCCTATGCACAACAGCCCTAAACCCTGCTCTATCCTGCGCCAACGGCACCGCCTCTGACACACCGATCCCGATTACCCCAGTCACCGAATTAATCCATCTCATAGAGGGTCTTCCCCTCTTGCGTTGTCCCTCAACCCTCCCAAGCATGATGTCCCTCTCCAAGGACCCGTCCCTCCTGGCAACATGTCCAAAGTATGTCAGACGAAGCCCCAGAATCCTTGCCTCCAAGGAGTAGCTTGGTTTAATCCTCTCCAAGATGAATCTGTTTGTTTTCCTGGCAGTCCATGGTACATTCAGTACCCTTCTCCAGCACCACAGCTCAAAAGCATCCACTCTCCTTCTGTCCTCCCTAGTCATTGTCCAACTCTCTGATGCATAGCAAGCGATTGCAAAGACCATGGCCTGTATCAGGCGCACCTTAGTCTCCAGAGAGTCACTGTTGCTCCTGAGTACTTTAGAGAGGTCCCTAACAGCAGACTTTCCCATCGTGATACGCTTTTTGATTTCCTGACTGCTGGTGCCAAGAGTGTTGACTGTGGAGCTGAGCAAACTGAAGCTGTGAACACTCTCAATCTCTTCGTCATCCATCCTGACGCTGCCAATTGGTCCAGTGGTGAGAATCTTTGTCTTCTTGACATTGAGCCTCAGTCCATACTGGAGGCTGCAGTCCTTGACCCTTCGCAACAAGTGCATGAGGTCCTCCTCAGTTTCAGCAAGCAGGGTTGTGTCATCTGCATAACGGAGATTGTTAATAGACCTTCCACCAATCCTGATGCCACAATTCTCCTCATAGAGCCCAGCCTCTCGGATAATCTGCTCTGCATACATGTTGAAAAGGTATGGGGACAGGATGCATCCCTGGCGTACACCCTTCCCAATTTTGAACCATGCAGTGTTAACCTGCTCTGTTCTGACTAGTGCCTCTTGGTCCAAGTATAGGTTTCGTATTAGTACAATTAAATGTTCTGGGATTCCCATTCTTCTCAGAGTCAGCCACAGTTTGTTATGATCCACACAGTCAAATGCCTTTGCATAATCAATGAAACACAGATAGACATTCTTCTGGTATTCCCTGCTTTCAGCCAATATCCATCTAACATCAGCAACAATATCCCTAGTACCACGACCCCTTCTAAACCCAGCCTGGACTTCCGGCAGTTCTCTGCTGATGTGCTGTTCTAATCGTTTTTGGATGATCTTCAGCAGAATCTTGCTTGAATGTGAAATCAATGACACTGTTCTGTAGTTTCCACACTCAGTTGGGTCACCTTTCTTTGGAATGGGAACAAATATAGATCTCTTCCAGTCAATATAAGCCAGTACAAAATAAAATTAAACAAAACACTACGCTATGTAAATAAGTATAGTTTCACATAAAAAAATGAGGCTCCAGGAATCTATATCAATTTACATATTTCAATTACCAGATGCAGCCCTGGATATGCTCACTAGTCTGTGGCAGGAAATTTGGATGGCAGCTATTTAACCAACTGACTAGAAGAAATCCATATTTGTTCCCATTGCTAAGAAAGATGATCCAACTGAATATGGAAGTTATATAAAAATATAATTATTATCACATGCAAGCAAAATTATACAAAGACCATTCAGAAACTTACAGAACAAAAAATAAATAGAGAACTGCCAGAAGTTCAAACTAGATTTACAAGAGGCCATGGCACAGGGATGGCATTGTTGATATCAGATGTATATTGACAGGAAACAGAGAATACCGGTAGAAAATATTTTTGTATTTTTTTTAACTATGCAAAAGCATTTGACTTTATGGACCATAACAAACTGTGGCTAACATTGAGAACAATGGAAATTATAGAATAATTAATCATGCTCATATGAAATCTATTTCTAGACTGAAAAGCTGTGTTCCAAAGAGGGCAAAGGGATACTGCATATAATAAAAGCAAGAAAGCTGTGCATCAAGACTGTATCTTTTCTCTACATCTACTCAAGATATGTTTTTGTTGTTGATTGCCATTGAGTAAAGCACGACTCTATGAACAAAAGACCTAAAGGCTTTCTATAACTATCAACATTTATCAAAGTTCATAGAGTTTCCAGAGGCATGTTTTTGAATAACTCAAGATGCTCGATTTTATGAATAAAAATGTGCATCAAGAAGGAAGACTTATCAACCAACTGAGCATTTCACATATCACAACTCTGGTCACTGAAAGCAAGAAATACTTGAAATTCTTGCTGCAGAAGATCAAAGAGTAAACCTTCAATATGGATTACATCTCAACATTAAAAAGACAAAGATCTTCCCCATTGTGCTGTTTAGGCAGCATCATGATTAATAAGAAAGATTTGAAGTTGTCAGTCACTTCATCTTACTTGGATTCACAATCAACACCCTTCAAATAAGTATGCAAGAAATCAAATCATACATTGCTTTGGGAAAGTCTGCTGTCATGGACCACACCTCTAAAGTACTGAAGGACAATAATGTCAATTTAAAGACTATATTGAAACTTATTAAAGCTATAGTATTTTCAATCACCTTCTGTTTATCTGAATTCTGGATGGTGAATGAGGATGACAAGAGAAGAATCAATGCCTTTGAGTTGTGGTGTTGGAGAAAAGTACTGACAATCCCATGGACTGTAAAAAGAACAAATATATATGTTCTGGAGAGGGTGCATCCAGAGCACTTCTTGGATACAAAGATGGTGAAGCTTAATCTTACCTACATTGCCCAGGTTGTTAAAATGGATATTCCATAGAAAGCAACATTATGGTAAGATGGAAGTTTGAGCGAGGAAGATTCTCAATGAGATGAATTGACACAGTGACTGCAGCAAGCAATAACTTCAAGTATTTCATAGAGTATAAGGAATAGCATAGGACAGGGTTTTTATCTATTGTTCATAGGGTCAATCTGAGTTGTACTTGAATTGAAAGCACATAACAAAAGTAACAGGAGCTTTTATAGAAAACATAGTTGCACATCTTCCAAGTCAGGTTTGTCTTTTCTTCAGCAATCCATGGAATATTCAATACTCATCACTACAGTATTAGTGCTTCTTCAGTAATAATTAAATACTACCCATCTTTCAGATATATGTTGTTGTTGTTATGTGCCATTGAGCCACCTGCTGGAAATAAAAAAAAAAGCAAGTCATGTGGGAAGTATCACATCAGACATTTACAAACGTCGCAGAAAGAAACTGTTCCTACCCAAGACATTGATAAAATCTTACTGTTTGATTGGGTACAAAATTTGATATGATAGCTTACAGACTACACAGAACCATACTGAGGTTACAATTCTGATTAATAACATAATAGAGTCAAGTCAGCTCCCAAAATGGGCACACAAGCATTTAGTCTTGAGCCTTGCTGTGTTCTCAAGTTTTTGGTCCTGCCAATATTGACTTGCCCTCTCATTCATCCAACAAATTTCTCAGTCCTGCCAATATTGGCTTTCCCCATAATTGTCCAACCAAGTTCTCAGTGCTGCCAATATTGGCTCCTTCCTCCACCAATGTCTCATCTCATTTCATCTCATCTCACCTCATCTCATCTCATGTCAATTTTCTAGTCCTACATTTTGCCAATGGGTGGGCAGACCTCCCTTCTCTGTCTAGAAGAAATTTGTTAATTTATTGGCAAGACTAGCCAATCCTCTTGTAGATTATTGAGACTTGCCAATCCCTTTGTGGAATGATAGATAGCCAACCCCTTGGTGTATAAAACAACACATGTCTTTTTTTTTCCATAGACCCCACATGGTAAGTTATTTATGTATCAATAATTCTAGGAAAACTGTATTGAAAGAAAACCCTCCATACCAGCCTTTTCCTGAGCCAGTATTACTGTCTCTGACACACATACCCCCATTATCCCAAGTAATTTCAATCTGTCGTATCCAGGGTTTTCCTAGTTTGCCTGTTCCTCCACTTGTCCAAGCATGATGTCTTTCTCCAAGGACTTGTCCCTCCTGGCAACTTACTAAAAGTTTGTGAGACAGAGCTTTAAAATCTTTGTTTCCTAGGAACATAATAGTTTACCCTCTTAGTTTTACCCTCCCCAGGAGAGACCTGTTAGTTCTTTTGGTGGCCCATGGTATGTTCAATATTCCTTTCTAGCATCACGTTACAAAGGCGTATCGCCTTCTTCTGTCATCCTTAGTCATTGTGAGCTATCTGATGCATAGCAAGTATTTTCAAAAACTTGAATCAGGCATACCTTCATATCTAGACTGACATCATTGTTCTTCAGCACTTTGGAGAGGTTTCTGAGAGCAGATTTCCCTAATGCAATTAATCTTTGGATTCCCTGACTGGTGGTACCAAGAGTGTTGATTGTGGAGCTGAGCAAGCTGAAATTGTTAATAACCTTAATCACTTCTCCATCTATCATTGTATTGCTAATTGTCCCAGTGGTGAGAGTCTTTGGTTTCTTGATGTTGAGCTCCAATCTATATTGAACAGGAATCAATTAAAATTGCTGTGTCTTAGATCAGTTGTACCTTAGTTTTTAAATTGCCATCACTGGTCCTTAAAACTGTGTGTTCTAATAGCCTTAAAAAGGAATTGGGATCCACTTTATTTATAATTCTATAGTTAATTTGATATCTGAGAATGTGTTGACTAAAATAATTATCAATCCCTTTGAATATTCATCTCCTCCTAAGTAAAAGGAAAAGCTTAACTTCCTTTATGCTTCCAGCTCTAAAACGATAGTATTTTCACACTTACTATGTTTGAGTTAGGGGGATGGTAAGTAAGAGATTGACACAAAGCATGTTAAGAAAATAAATGGACCAGTGAATTCTTAATTATTTTCCTGACTACCACGGGGCATAATGAAGAATCACTGTGATTCTGCTTCACAGAAATTTCAATGCTTTCTGCAGTGCTGAGCAGCAGGAAGAAAATTATACAAGTGCCAGTTCCTACACTTACAAAACTATACAGACTAATTAGCAATTAAATAGAAATTTTAATAAATGCTATGAATCAAGCTTAATTGTATATTCTGTCAGCTCTCTGGATGTGAGAAATGTCATTCCATACTTTTTCTCCATTACACTGAAAAATTGAGAATACAGTAGGTCTGAATTTCCAATACTTCTTCAGTACTTCAAAACCATTTAAGAAATGTATAAGGCCCCTATTTACTAGAAAAATATTAATCAATATTATGTTTTCATGGCTATGAGTATGAAACCAAACAGATGACAAATACAAGTCTTGTTCTATATTGTGCTGCAGTAAAATGAGTACATTCTCTCAGAAAGCAGACATTAATATTCAAATGTAACATATATGTTCATCCTTCCCTTCTAGATTTTAGCTCGTAAAGTATTAACAATAGTATAAAAACATATTTAAAAAGAATAGATTTTACATTTGCATCTGAGTTTGTAATTTATGGTAATGTGAATTATAAAGCCCTTATATTGCACAAATAACTTCATAATATAGAATTCTTTTTAGTTGCATACTCTATAAAAGAGAAATGCTGCTTCACTTAAAATAGTAACATTAATATCCTACTGTCAATAATACTTTAATTTATAACTTCAAGTTTTTTCGGCTTTCAAAAGATCTAAGGCATAATGCTCTAGAGTTTAAAACCCAAGAACTTATGATTTTCAGATAGCTGCAGACTGAATGTAAAACCTAAAAGCATTTTGAACTTTGAGATGAAAACACCAGATGCCTTTCCAAAATCATCCCATGCTTTCTCTGAGCTTTCAAGCTACAAATAGCATTTCCAGAGTCATGCATTTCAGAGGAAGTGCCATTAGCAACCATACAAAGTTGGAGAACTTGCCTTAGCCATTTTCCTTAGAATTATGTTCTTAGCCTGAAGATCATGCCGCCTGAGATAGAGGTAACCTCTACCCTCCTAAACTGACATTTTTGTTAAACTAAGAAGAAATAGTCATCTGACAATTTTTATCTGTTGTTGTTGTTATGTGCCGTCGAGTCGTTTCCGACTCATAGCGACCCTATGCACAACAGCCCTAAACCCTGCTCTATCCTGCGCCAACCACACTGCCTCTGACACACCCATCCCGAATACCCCAGTCACCGAATCAATCCATCTCATAGAGGGTTTTCCCCTCCCGCGCCGTCCCTCCACCCTCCCAAGCATGATGTCCCTCTCCAAGGACCCGTCCCTCCTCGCAACATGTCCAAAGTATGTCAGACGAAGCCCCAGAATCCTTGCCTCCAAGGAGTAGCTTGGTTTAATCCTCTCCAAGATGAATCTGTTTGTTTTCCTGGCAGTCCATGGTACATTCAGTACCCTTCTCCAGCACCACAGCTCAAAAGCATCCACTCTCCTTCTGTCCTCCCTAGTCATTGTCCAACTCTCTGATGCATAACAAGCGATTGCAAAGACCATGGCCTGTATCAGGCACACCTTAGTCTAGTTTAAATAAAATCTTCTTGAAGTTTGTACTACCAATTGCTTAAACCTCTAATTTTGTATCAATTAATACTGTCCTGATTCATATCAAATAATACTTTTTCTAAACAATTACTGTAATTGAATTGTTTTTGGTAGGTGCCATCAAGTCGAGCACAACCTTTGCCAACCCTGTGAACAATCAATCTGAATCCTGTCCCATTGTGTGCCATCTTCACACTTACTGACACTCTAGAGCCCATTGAGGCTTTTAATATGTCAGTCTACCTGGTGGAAGGCCTTCCTCTCCTTTCCCAACCCTCTGCCTTTCCAAGTATCTTGTCTCTCTTCAAGTAATAGCCTGTCCTAGCAACATGCCCAAATATGTGAGGTAAAGCTTACCATCTTTTCCTCCAAGGAGCACTCTGGCTTCACTTTCCACAAGACATATTTATTTGTTCTTTTGGCAGTTGATGGAATGTTCAGTACTCTTCTCCAACACCACACTCAAAGACATTATTTCTTCTGTCATCTTTATTCATTTTCCTGTTCTCAGATGCATGTCATGTGATTGGAAAGATCATGGTTTGAATCAGCCGCACATTAGTCCTCAAACTGTTTTATCATTTCTCCTCAATAATTTGGAGAAAGCCAGGACTGCAAACTTTCCTAGTGCAACAAGTCTCTTGATTTCCTGACTACTGGTACCAAGAGTGCAGATTGTGGATCCAAGTAGGATGAAGTTGTTGACAGTTTTTGTCTTTTTTCCATCTATTGTAATGTTGCCTGTCGGTTCAGTGGGAAAAATCCTTGTTTTCTTGATGTTGAGATGTGTAATCTATATTGAAGGCTCTATTCTTTGATCTTCAAGTCCTCCTCACTTCAGCCAGCAAGACATGTAATTTGTATAACACAAGTTTTTGGTTAGTCTCCCTCCCATCTTGACATCACATTCTCCTTCACACTATATAGCTTTTGAATAATTTGCTAAGTATACATATTGAATAAGTATGGAAGGAGTATATAAGCATGACAAACTCCCTTCTTAATTTTAAACCATGTTGGCCTAGTGCACAGAAAGTTATGCTACCAAGCCCAAGGTGGGTGATTTTTAATCTGCGGCCCTCGGGCCTGGTTCAAATTGTTTATTTTTTTTCGTTTTGTTTTTTTTTTTTTTTGTCAAGCATTCTTCTAGGAGGTATAGCACTGGTGTGTGCATTTCTGTACAGAGGTAAGTAGTGGTTGCTGTGATGCTAAACACTGTGACACTGATGTGTCAAATGCAATAACGGTTACCCATGGTGAACAGAGTTTGGTGGAGCTTCCTGATTAAAAAAAGCTTGGAAGCAGGAGTGCCATCCACTTCCAAAATTGTTTGCCTCTGGAAATTCTATGAACAGTGCTCAGGTCTTTCATTCATAGGGCCACTATGAGTCATCTACGAATCGACAGCACCTAGCAACAACTTTTCCTTGCTTTATTTGCAAAACATATCTAAGCATGGTTTAACATGAGCACAATTAAGCCTTCTGGGATTCCCATTCTTCTCAATGTTAGCCATAACTTGTTATGATCCACAGAGTCAAGTGTCATTTTCATTGTTAATAAAATATAAATAGACATTCTTCCGATATTATTTATTTTCAGCCAGGATGCATCTGACACCAGAGATTATTTCCCTAGGTCCATGTCCTTTTCTAAATCATACTTGAACTTCTGACAGTTTCCTATTTATGTACTGTTCTATTGGTTTTTAATTATCTTCATCAATATTTAGCTTACATGTGATATTAATAGCATTGTTTAATAGCTTCCACATACTTTTGGATCACCTTTCTTGGAAATGGGAAGACATATGGGCCTCTTCTAATCTGTTGGCCAGACAACTGTCCTTCAAATTTCCTGGCATAGAGTGATGAGCACATCCAGAACTGTCAGTTTGTATCTCACAGATTCCAGGGCCCTTATATTTTGGCCAATGCCTTCAGCCCAACTTGCCGTTTCACCTTCAAAACCATTGGCTCCTGCTCATATGACGCTTCTTGAAAATTTTCATTTGTCACTCCATTATTTCTGATACTATGACTTTGTGTATTCTCTCCATCTTCTTTAGATGGTTTCTAGGTGATTTAATATAATGCCCATAGCATCTTTCAACATTGTGACTTGAAGCTTAGTTTTTCAGTTCTTTCAGCTTGAGAAATGCACAGTAAATTCTTCCCATTTTATTCTCTAATTCCTATATTCTGTATATTCCATTATAATACTTTACTTTGTCTTTTCAGGATACCCTTTCAAATCATCTTTCCAACTCCTTTCTTTGGTATGTTTTCCTTTGTTTTGGCTTCTTGACTCTTAGCACAATTTTCAGTCTTTTCTGACTGATATCCATTTTATTTTTTTCTTTCTTTTTCCTCTGTCTTTATAATAACCTTTTTATGTCTTTATAGATGATATATCTTTGATATCATCTCACAACTCTTCTGGTCTCAGATCCTATTCTTAAATGATTCTGAAATTCAGATGGAATATATGTAATATCATATTTTGATTCTTACAGATTTGTTTTAATTTATTTTCCTCTCAATTTGAAACTACACATTGGTAGTCTGACCTACAGTCTGACTCTGGCCTAGTTTTGACTGTATTGAGCTTCTCCAATGATTCCTTCCACAGATGTAGTCAATCTGATT
This sequence comes from Elephantulus edwardii, assembly GCF_000299155.1. Lineage (NCBI taxonomy): Eukaryota > Metazoa > Chordata > Mammalia > Macroscelidea > Macroscelididae > Elephantulus > Elephantulus edwardii. The sequence continues at coordinate 751,316 of NW_006399831.1, read as the reverse complement.
CATGTTAGTCCATAGGTCCATCTGTGAAGTCACTGCTCATGACTTTTTAGAAAAGGTATTTGCAATGAATAAATTATTGAAAATACAAAATTCAGTCATTCTATTCCCAGCCTTAGTTCTATCACCAAGACAATACTTTCTGATTACTACTATTCCTTCTTCATTGTTTCCAACTTTTGCATTCCAGTCACAAATCATCATTAATGCATCTTGACTGCACGCTCAGTAGAAATTCTTAAGTAACAGGCCTCTGAAAATCCTATGAACAGTAGAGTGTGATTGAATGATTACAGCAGTTATTGAAAAATGCAGCCTTACCTGATTTTAAAAGTTAATACTGAGGAGTCATTTTAATATAAAAAAAAAAAGGTGACTCAACAGAGTGTGGAAACTATAGAACAATAGCATTGATTTCACATGCAAGCAAGATTGTACTGAAGATTATCCAAAAACGACTGGAACAGTACATCAGCAGAGAACTTCCAGAAGT
>NW_006399831.1:748360-750536 GCF_000299155.1 Elephantulus edwardii | reverse complement strand
GTGTCCTGTCTCCATACCTTTTCAACCTGTATTCAGAACAGATAATCAGGGATGCTGGGCTCTGTGAGGAGAAATGTGGGATCAAGATTGCTGGAAGATCTATCAACAATCTGTGTTATGCTGTTGACACAACCCTGCTTGCTGAAACTGAGAAGAACCTGAAGCGCTTGCTGCAGAGGGTCAAGGATTGTAGCCTTCTATATAGATTGAGGCTCAATGTCAAGAAGACAAATTGGACCAATTGGCAGCATCAGGATGGATGGTGAAGAGACTGAGATTGTTCACAGCCTTAGTTTGCTTGGCTCCACAGTCAACACTCTTGGCACCAGTAGCCAGAAATTAAAAGGCATATTGCCATGGGAAAGTCTGCTGTTAGGGACCTCTCCAAAAGTACTGAAGAGCAAGGGTATTTCTCTGGAGACTAACGTGCATCTGATTCAGGCCATGGTCTTTGCTATCACTTGTTATGCACCAGAGAGTTGGACAATGACTAGGGAGGAGAGAAGGAGAATTGATGCCTTTGAGGTGTGGTGCTGGAGAAGAGAGTTGAGGGTACCATGGACTGCTAGGAAAACAGATTTATCCTGGAGAGGGTTAAACCAGGCAGCTGCTTGGAGGCAACGATTCTGAGGCTTTGTCTAACATAGTTTGCACATATTGTAAGGAGGGACCCGTCCTTGGAGAGGGACATCATGCTTGGTAGGGTGGAGGGACAGTGCAGGAGGGAAGGCCCTCTATGGCATAGATTGATTCAGTGAGTATTTGGGATGGGTGTATCAAAGACAGTGTGATCGGCACAGGACAGAGCAGAGTTTAGGGCTGTGGTACATAGGGTCACTACGAGTCGCAAGCAACTCGACGGCACATAACAACAACAACATGTTAATGTGATTATTAGTTTTTATTGAATTTGTTCAGTATTATAAAAACTCAGACTCGAATAACTGGAACATAAAATAGTAGCAAACCTTGCTCAGTTCTTTACCATCATCACAATCACTGCTATACTTGAGCTCATTGTTGTAGCTACAGTACCAATTCATCTTTATTCAAGGTTTTCCTCTTTCACAAGACATTCCACTTTATCCAGCAGGATTTTTTCCAAGGTCTAATATCACTGTCCTTGTTTCTGTGGAGCATTTTGGCTCACTTCTTTCAAGACATATTTATTTATTTGTTATTGTTATGTATCTTGAGCAGGAACTAATGCATAGCTTATTCTACAGGCAAAAAATCACACAGGAGGAAACTGACCATCTTTCTCCTACGTAGTAGCTGATGGATCCTAAGTATGTACCTATGGGTTGATAACTCAATACTGTTAGGTCATCAGAGTTCCCTCCAAGGTATATTATCAAATATGCAGATATTGAAACACAATGGTAAGATAATATTACTATATTCATATATAAATTATCTATCAGGTATGATACATTACAATTAGTTTCTTCAGTACATTAATGTAACTGAATCACAAGACGTTGTTATGTGACTTCGAATTGAACACAACTCATTATGACCCTATGAAAAACAGAAACCTTGTCCTGCTCTATACCGTACTATATTCTGATACACTTGAATCTACCCTTATAGTCACAGTGTCAATACTTCCGTTGAAGGTGGTTCTTTTCTTTATCTCTCCACCTTTTCAAGCTGATGTCTTTTTGCAAAAACATCTCCTTGTGATTTACTGCCTTTGAAAACCCACTGGAGGGTCAACTATGAGCCAGTTTGACTCAATAACAAATAATAATAACAACAACAAAAAAGGATCATCAGATGGTGTTGGGCCAGGAAATATTTACATCTTGACAACATGCCCAAAGCATATGAAATTATGCTTTATCATTCTTGATTCCAAAGAAGACCCTCATTGCACTCTGTCCAAGACAAAGTTACTCTTGGCCTTTTGTGGGATATTCAAGAATCTTTGCTAACCCCATAAACTCTGAGAAGAGTGGGGTTCCCAGAACACTTGATTGTGCTAAGGAGAATCCTATACTTGGACCAAAAGAAAATCATCAGAACAGAGCAAAGAAACACTGTTGTTGTTATGAGCCGTCCAGTTGCCTGCGACTCATAGCGACCCTATGTACAACAGCCCTAAACTCGGCTCTGTCCTGTGCCAATCGCACTGTCTCCGACACTCCCATCCCAATTATCCCAATCACTGAAT
>NW_006399831.1:738829-746015 GCF_000299155.1 Elephantulus edwardii | reverse complement strand
GATTGTAAAAGTTGGTAAAAATCTTCTATCTCCTCTTCCTTGGCTCTGGTTGTTGGTGCATATATTTGAATGATAGTGGTATTCACTGGACTTCCTTGTATGCATTTAGATATTATCCTGTCACTGACAATATTGTACTTCAAGACGGATCTAGCAATGACTTTTTTAACTATGAAAGCAACTCCATTTTTCCATCTCCAGAATAATATATCATATGGTCATCCGACTCAAAATGCCCCATGCCAGTCCATCTCATCTCACCAGTGCCTATTATGTCAATATTTATGCATTCCATTTCTTGGGAAAGGCGTACTCCCTACCTCTTCAACCTGTATGCAGAACAGATTATCTGAGAGGCTGGGCTTTATGAGGGGAAATGTGGGGTCAGGGTTGGTGGAAGATCTATCAACAATTTGCGTTATCCAGATGACACAACCCTGCTTGCTGAAACTGAGGAGGACCTGAAGCACTTGCTGCAGAGGGGCAAGGACTGCAGCCTACAATATGGATTGAGGCTCAATGTCAAGAAGACAAAGATTCTCATCACTGGGTCAATTGGCAGCATCAGAATGGATGGTGAAGAGATTGAGATTGTTCCCAGCTTTAGTTTGCCTGACTCCACAGTCAACATTCTTGGCACCAGTAGCCAGGAAATTAAAAAATGTATTGTAATGGGAAAGTCTGCTGTTAAGGATCTCTCCAGTGTACTGAAGAACAATGGTGTCTCTCTGGAGACTGAGGTGCATTCGATACAGGCCATGGTCTGTGACTTGGGTAATCAGGATGGGTGTGTCAGAGACTGTGTGATTGGCACAGGATAGTACAGAGTTTAGGGCTGTTGGACATAAGGTCGTTATGAGTCACAAGCAACTCAACGGCACATAACAACAACAACAACCCCATAGTTCAGAGGTGTTGCTTGTTCTTATGTCATCTTTATTCTCTGCATAACTTTAGAATACATATGATGCAAATAAAAATACTATGACTTAGCTCAAGTGCACCCTAGTCTTTAAACACATATTATTTCCCTTCAGCACTCTGAAGAGGTTCTTGACAGTATATTTTCTCAAAGAAACATGTCTGTCTTTTACTTTCTTAACTGATACAACCATGAATGCTGATTATGGATCCAAATAAAACAAAATCTTTGGTCACTTCAATTTTTTATCTGTATATCATGATATTGCCTGTTGGTCCAGCAGTAAGAATTTTGTTTCTTTTATATAGAGTCATAATCCTTGTTGAAGGTTATATATAGTAACCGATCATGAGCAGCAGGTACTTCAAGTATGAATTCTTCATTCACTGTAAGGAAGTTTGTGTCATCTACATAAAGTACATTGTTGCTATGCCTTCCTCCAATTCTGATGCCACATTTTTCTTCACATAATTCAGCTTCTCAAAGTACTTTTTTAAATTTTTTTTAATCCACAGATCGAATACATAAAGAGAAGGGAGCGCACCTTTCCGGATAGTAAGCCATGAAGTGTTTCCTTCTTCACTTTAGATGACTGCTGCTTGGTTCATGTATAGGTTTTGCATGAGAAATATTAAATGGACTGGAATTCTCACTTTTCTCAATGTTACCCATAATTAGTTATGATTCATACAGTCAAATGTCTTTGCATAATCAATGCAACACAAATAAATATCTTCGATATAATCTCTGCATTCAGTTAAGGTTTAGCGGATAGCAGCTATGATATTGTACAACAGTCTCTTCTGAATTCAGGTTTAGTTTTTGACAGTTCCTTGCCAATATACTACTCTAGCTATATTCAAATAATCTTAGTCAAGATTTTACACGTATGTGATATTAACCATATTGTTCAATCTTTTTTCACATTATGTTAGATCACTTTGGGATTTTTGGAAAAGAGAACAAGAATGGTTCTATTCTAGGTAGTTGAACAGGTAGCTGTTTTCTAAATTTCTTGTCATAGCCTGGATAATTACATCATGAGGAAATATGACTTTATTATTGTTTGTTGTTTATTTGTTTTCATGGAGTTATCTTGGTTTAGTGGACAAAGACTGATGTTGCCAATTCAAAGATAAACAATTTGAATACATGAGCTGCTCTTCAGGGGAAAACAGTTAGTCTTCTACCATGTGAATTACAGGCTCTTTAAACCTGCTAGAAGATAGATTATAAATCTTTTCAGACTCAACTGCACAAAACAATAACAACATTGTTTTTCACAGACTAAATATTTCCAAAAAAATACAAATGAAGGAAAAGTTGACAAAGGATAGAAAGTGATGTTTAATTTTAATTTGTCTGCTAGGTTAGACAACGGTTTTAGGTTTGGAAAAGACACTAATCTAGATGTTAGTATGAAATAATATTTTTTAGGAGCTGCTGAATCCATTTTCCACTTATAGTTAGTCTAGATGGCACATACCCTTTTCTCAATTTTACTCTTTATAGATCTAAATCACTAGGACGTTCTGGGTGGGTTTGAATTATCAACCTTTTGGCTAGCAATTTAGACCTTAAATTGTGCTATACTGAAGGCACTTACAAGGTATGTCTATGTTTAGATCAACAACTAAGAGATTGCTCATTTTTCTCCCCAGAAGTAGTTCTTAGATTCAAACCACTTTTGTTTGTATTCATAGATAAACTAACTTTAATTAAAGCAGATTAACTCTCATCATGACAGTGGTTCTCATTCAATTAGTTGCAGGCATTAAAGCAGTCAGTGGTCCTCATTCAGTTGGTTGCAGGTATTAAGAGAAAACCAAAAAATAACCTTTTAAGAGAGAATTCTGCCTTAAATTATATATAGATATCTTGATAGAATTATGTATCTCCCCTATTGTCTGTATTATTGATTTTGGAATATAAAACTACTTTTATCTAACTTTTGCATTTTTAAAATATCAACTATCCACAAGAGTGTCTGAACTCATTTTTCTCTCTCTCTCTAAATCATATAAATATACATACACACACATATATGCAAAGATATATAACTATATATCTGTACATATGTAATGTACATATGCGTGCATATGTATTCACATATGTATGCATATGTATACGTGCAAAACATATAGTATTTAAGGTTCAGAACATAAATCAGAAGAATGAATATCAGTAAAAGAATCCTATGTTCCAGAGAACACTGTCATTTAATTCAGCATATGTGCTTTATAAACATTGAAAATCTTGTGATTCTGCTGTTTACTGTGGTTTATTAACCAGAATATATTTCTCATGCATGTTAAAAATCTTATTATTTCTGCTGACTATGGTTCTATGACTTTAAAAACCCCTAAGATTGGTTTAAAGTCAAGGTATTTTCAAGCTCACCAACAGAACATAGATAATGAAGCTGACCTCCAGTATCAATAGAGCATGAAATTATTTGTCCTGCATAGTTTTTTTTGTAAGTCGTATAGCTACCTCTAACAAGATCATACATAAATATGACCAATAATAACGGATTTAAGTAGGACATTTATCTTTGCTTTAGGAGCACATATCAAGAGCATGAAGGAAAGCTCTCTAAGGAATTATGTACATTAAACAATGTAACACTATTTTTATGGTTAATATGCTATCATAGTCACAGATCATAAAACACAACCACACTTAGTGGCAAGGGCATAAATAGCTTTCCAAAACCTTGAAATACAAATAACATATGTTACCTTCCTCTGTGTGTGTGGGAGGAATCACTTTATATGATCAAATATTTTAAAATGTTTACCTTAATTATTGTATAAACTTATGACATTAAAAATCTATGGCTTTTTAAATATCTTCCTATTTTATATCTAATCTGAACCTACTCACAGCTGACCCTTCAGATGACTCTAGAGGTTGTAATCACAAGAAAGAACATTGCCTGTCTTTCTTCTGAGGAGCTGTTGATTGATTTGAACCAACAGAGAGGAGTCATTTCTAGGTTAGCAGTACATCTCCTTATGGACCAGAACTCCAGAGCATATGTTTTGTATCTATTTATTACTTATTACTATAGAATTGTTGTTATTGTTAAGTGCCATCAAGTCGTAGACGACTCATAGTGACCATATGAACAAAAGACCTGGACACTTGTGTAACTTTTGTCCTTTCTTGACATTAAAAGAGTTTCTGGAAGCAAACCATTTCGGAAGTGGATGCCACTCCTGTTTCCAAGCTTGTTTTAGTCAGGAAGTTCCACCAAACACTGTCCACCAGGGACGACCATTACCACATCATTACTATAGTGTAGAAAAAAATTCTGATTTGATCATCATCTCTCTTCAAGGAAAGCATAGAAACAAAGGATCAAGAATCAAATATTAATTCAAATTCAATTGCTCTTTACTGAAATATTTAAAAAAAATGTAAATACAACCTCAATGCACATGAGCCAAACTATTCAGGATGACACAGACTGCCCTATAGTCATCTTTGTGAAGCCACTTGGGCCGGTGGTATAGATAAAGATAATTAAGGTGAAATATTATATTTAGAAATGCTAAGTCCAACTTACTAACCTGAAATCCTAGACAAATCTATGAAAGTTTCACATGAATAGGCACAGTTTTACTATTTAATTGTTGTTGTTGTTATGTGCCGTCAAGTCGCTTGAAACTCACAGCGACCCTCTGATTAACAGCCCTAAACCCTGCTCTGTCCTGTGCCAATCGCACTGTCTCCGACACACCTACCCCCATTGTCCCAGTCACTGAATCAATCCACCTCATAGATGGTAATCCCCTCCTGTGCTGTCGCTCCACTCTCCCAAGGGTGACGTACTTCTCCAAAGACTGGTCAATCCTTGCAACGTTACGAAAGTATGTCAGATGAAGCCTCAGAATCCTTGCCTCCAAGGAGCAGACTGCTTTAACCCTCTCCAGAATGAATCTGTTCGTTTTCTTAGCAGTCCATGGTATATTCAATACTTTTCTCCAGCACCATAGCTCAAAAGCATCAACTCTCTTCTACCTTCTGTAGTCATTGTCTAACTTTCTGACTGATGCATAGCAAGTGATTACAAAGATCATGGCCTGTGTCAGACACACCTAAGTCTGTAGATTGACATCGTTGCTCTGCAGTACTTTGGAGCAGTCTCTAACAGCAGAATTTCCTATCACAATATGTCTTTTAATTTCCTCATTACTGGTGCCAAGAGTGTTGACTGTGGAGCCAAGCAAACTAAAGCTGTGAGCAATATCAGTCTCTTTACCATCCATCCTGATGCTTCCAATTGGCCCAGTGGTGATAATCTTTGTCTTCTTGATATTGAGCCTCACCCCATGTTGAAGGCTGCAGTCCTTGACCCTCTGCAGCAATTGCTCCAGGTCTTCCTCAGTTTCATCAAGAAGGGTAGTGTCACCAGCATAAGGTAAATGTTTGATGGATCTTCCACCAATCCTGATGCCACATTTCTCCTCAGAGAGCCCAGCCTCATGGATAATCTGTTCTGCATATAGATTGAAAAGGTATGGATATAGGACACAGCACTGGTGTACACCCTTACCAATTTTATTTTTTTTTACCCTTACCAATTTTTAACCATGCAGTGTTTCCTTGCTCTGTTCTGATGACTGCCTCCTGTCCAAGTATGGGTTTTGCATTAGCATGATCAAGTGTTCTGAGATTCCCATTCTCAGAATAATTGTATATGTTAAAAGTGATACACATGGGCTAGCCATATTCTAGAAGGTTGTTTCTGAAATTTTAAGAAACAGTGGCAAAAATTCCATCATACTTAATGGAAAAAAATACAGTATTATAAATACTTTTTCTTGTTCTGTAATACTTTGGGCATAATTTTTTCTATAACTTCTGTTTTACAGTATATTAACCAACTGTAACATTTTTCTCACATGTCTTTTGTTGTTATTGTTGTTGTTATGTACCATCAACTCGCTTACGACTTATAGTGACCCTAGGTACAACAGACCTAAACTCTGCTCTGTCCTGTGACGATCACATTGTCTTTAATTCACCCATCCCAAATACTCACTGAATCAATCTATCTCATAGAGGGCCTTCCCAACCTGCACTGTCCCTCCACCCTACCAAGCAAGCATGATGTCCCTCTCCAAGGACCGGTCCCTCCTTACAATATGTCCAAAGTATGTTAGATGAAGCCTCAGAATCCTTGCCTCCAAGGAGCTGTCTGGTTTAACACTCTCCAGGATAAATCTGTTTTCCTGGCAGTCCATGGTACCCTCAACTCTCTTCTCCAGCACCACACCTCAAAGGCATCAATTCTCCTTCTCTCCTCCCTAATCATTGTCCAACTCTCTGATGCATGACAAGTGATAGCAAAGACCATGGCCTGTATCAGACATTTGTATATACTTAATGCAGAGTCAATACACATCATTTCAAGGACATTTCCACAGAACAATTAAAATTTGATTCCTTTTTGATTTCTAATATATGATTTTTATGGTTATTTCTTGGCAGCTGACCTCTTGAAAATCCATTGCAGCATCAGCTAAGAATTGTTTCTAACTCGAGGGCACACTACAACTTTTCCACTGAAGGCCATTTGATTGACCTGGTTGGAGCTTGCATCTTATCCTCTTTTATATTCACTCTGGAAACAGTTCATCTGTAACTGCCTTTTCATTGTATCCTGACAGAGTTTCTCTGTATAACTGAGTGATTTTGGGTCCTGGGTGAACTTCCAGTCATTGTTATTGCTATGAGTGTTCTAGTCACAAACATACATGGAAGACCCTTCAGTGAGTTGTGAAAGGTTGTAACTCACAAGAGAAGAGATTGTCTTCTCTTTTGATTATCTTTATACTAAGGAACAGGGAGGACTGATAGCACAATTCATTACCATCATGCCACCAGAGCTCCCTATGTATGTACTCAGAAAGAATAATGAGAATGATTTCCATACTGCCATCCCTGTTTGTTTTTTACTTTTAGCATCCTCTTGTGTATAAACTTTGTCCCCAAATTCCCAAATACATCAGTTTCCACAAACTAGAACATTTCCCCTTTCAACTCAGTGAGGCTTGCAGACATTAAGGTTTTCCCTTGATAAGACAGTCCAATTGACCTCGACTTAACGCTGATCTTACAGTAAGGCCAAGTTCTTTTGTTGTATTCATTTCCAAGGAGCATGTTCTGTCTCTACAATGTTTCAACACTCTAGTTCAGATATGGCCTAAATTTTTTAATTATATAATTGTTGTTGTTGTTGTTGTTCTTGTTGTT
>NW_006399831.1:727358-734619 GCF_000299155.1 Elephantulus edwardii | reverse complement strand
AACTGGGGATGAGGGTGGAGAAAACAGTGCAACAATGAATGAATGAAAACCCAAAATCTCTGTAAATGTTCATTAAAACTAATAAAATTTAATAATAATAAAAAGATGGGCATTAAATTTTAACAGTTTAGATGTTTCCTGGAATGTAATCATATTATGCATATTCACGTTTCTATTAATAAGAAAATTATCCTAAACCTTTTCAACCAGAAAATGGAAAAAAATACAAAGAACATTCTGACATTACATTTTAATTATTTGCAAGTACATCAGAATATTAACTGTACTACTTGTGGGATAAAAAATGAAAATATGTCAAGAAGTATGCCTTGCATGTCCACATACAGACATAGTATATTAGAGGAGATGACAAATATTAGATATGATTGAATGTGGAACTGAATAATTAAGCTTCAAGTAAAAAAGGCAAGTAGTCAATAAATACTTCTTGACTGATTCAAGAGTGAGGCTGTAATATTAAGTGCATCCAAAATTTAAAGAGGAATAAAAAGCAAAGCTAAACAGTAAAATAAGTAATTGTTGTTTGTAAACTGTTTAATCTCCAGAGTCCATTCTTTCCCTAAAAACAAATAGGCCAAAATGTAAATTTTGCTTATCACAATGGATAGCAGCTAGCACATACTAGCAATTCAAATTTAGAAGAAAATGTATTTTTCCCCCCTAATAATGGGACATAGGGAGAATACTGACGAGTCTATCTAGAGGGAGAATAAGACATTATAATTTATAGGAATTTCAAATTTTTGGCTCCATCATTACCCACAAAAGAATGGAAAGAAGGAGTGTATATTTTAAAGATCCTGGTGACACATTGGTCACAAACTAAAGGTCATTAGTTTGATTTTATCAGTCACTCACCAGGAAAAAGATGATGCAATACGTTGTTATTGTTGATTGCCATTGAGTGGAGCATGACTCAGAGCAACACTATGAACAAAATAACTGAAGGCTTCTATGACTATCGTCATTTATCAGCATTAGTAGAGTTTCCAGAAGCCCGTTGTTCAGGAAGTGGATGCCACTCCTGTTTCCAAACTTGTCTTAGACTGTAAGCTCCACCAAACATAACTGTTATGGCATTTGACATCCCATTGTCTCAAGGTTCAACATCACAGCAACCCCAGGTTACGTCAGTACAGCATATCGACAGAACAGAGTTGTATCACTTAGAAGAATGTTCTGCCAAAATATAATAGCAACCAATTTTTAAATACAAAGGTCCTCTTGAGGTCTTGTTGACTGTAAACCAGAGGCTTAAATTAAAAAAAAAAATCAATAGAGTACATTTTTGGTTTTTATGTGTCTTTGAATCGCCTGAGACGTACGGGGACGCTATGTATATCAGCTCTGAGCCATTCCCTGTCCTGAGCCAGTCTCATTAATTCTGACATGCCAACCCTCATTGCCCCAGATTCTTTATCAACCCATCTCATCTGAGGTTTTCCTCTCCTGCACTGTCCCTCTCCCTTCCTAGCATGATGTCCTTCTCCAAGGATTGGTCTCTTCTGGCCAAGTTCCCAAAACAAAGTCAGAGACAGAGCTTCAAAATCATAGCCTCCAAGGAGAGATTTGATTTCACTCGCTCCAAGATAGATCTGTTTTTTTGGCAATTGATGATTTGTTCAAGACTCTTGCCAACACCACAACTCAAAGGCATCGACTCTTCTGTCATCATTAGTCATGGTGCAGCTTTATGAAGCATAGCGAGTAACTGTAAAGGCCAAGGACTCGATTAGGCAGGCACACCTTCATCTGTAGACTTACATCATTGCTTCTCAGCACTCTAGGGAGTTTCCTGACAGCAGATTTTCCCAGTGCAATTTGTCTTTTGATTTCCTCACTGCTGATAGCAAGAGTGTTGATTATGGCGCTAAGCAAGCAGTAATTAGTAACAACCTCAATCTCTTCTCCATCTATCATGATACTGCTAATTGATTGAGTGGTGAGAATTGAGAATTTTTGTCTTCTTACTGTTGTGCTTCAATCTATATTGAAAACTACAGTTCTTGACTTTCTGCAGCAAGTGCTTCAGGTCTTCTTCAGTTTCAGCAAGCAAGGTTGTGTCATTGGCATATTGTAGGTTGTTGATGAGTCTTCCTCCAATCTTGATGCTACATTCCTACTCATAAAGCCCTTCTTCCCGAATGATCTGTTCTGCATACACAATGAAAAGATAAGGGGACAGGATACATCCCTGATACACACTCCTTTCCTGATTTTCAATCATGTATTATTTTCTTGCCCTGAACTGAGGACTACTTCCTGGTCCAAGCATAGATTTTACATAAGCACAATAAAGTGTTCTGGGATTCTCATTTTTCTCAAGGTTAACCACAATTTGTTGTGATCCACATAGTCAAATGCCTTTGTACACTCAAGGAAGTATAGATAGACATTCTTCTGGTACTCTCCGCTTTTTTGCCTAGATCCATCTGTCTTTGGCAATAAAGTCTCTGGTGCCACAATTCTTTTAAACCCAACTTGTCTTTCTGGTAGTTCTCTGTTAATGTACTGTTTCAATAATTTCTGGATTATCTTCAGAAGGATTTTGCTAGTGTGTGATATTAGTGATATTGTTTGATAATTTCCACAATCTGTCAAGTCACCTTTCTTTGGAATGGGAATAAATATAGATCTCTTCCAGTCAGTTTGCAAAGTATTTGTCCTCCAAATTTCTTGGCACATTTGGTGAACATATCCAAGGCATCATCTGTTTGTTAAAATATGTCAATTGGTATTCCATTAATTCTTGGAGCTTTATTTTTATCAAGTCCATCAGAGTAGTCTGAACTTGTTCTTCATCACCATTGTCTCTTCCTCATATGTTGTTTCTTGAAATTCTTCTTTGTCAGCCATTTCTTTTTAGTGCAGTGACTCTGTATACTCCTCCTATCTTCTTTTAATGCTTCTTGGATCATTCAGTCCTCCGACTCCTTAAGCACTGTAACTTGTCGCTTGCGTTTGCTCTTTAGTTCCTTTGTTGTTGTTGTTGTAATGTACCTTCAAGTCGCTTACGACTCAGCGACCCTACGTACAACAGCCCTAAACTCTGCTCTATCCTGTGCCACTTTCAGTGCCTCTGACACACCCATCCTGATTACCCCAGTCACTGAGTCAGTCCACCTCATAGAGGGTCTTCCCCTTCCGTGCTGTCCCTCCACCCTCCCAAGCATGATGTCTCTCTCCATGGACTGGTCTCTCCTCACAACATGTCCAAAGTATGTCAGCCGAAACCTCAGAATCCTTGCCTCCAAGGAGCAGCCTGATTTAACCCTCTCTAGGATGAATCTGTTTGTTTTCTTGGCAGTCCAGGGTACATTCAATACTCTTTTCCAGCACCACAGCTCAAAGGCATCAATTCTTCTTCTATTCTCCTTAGTCATTGTCCAATTCTCTGATGCATAACAAGTGATTGCAAAGACCATGGTCTGTATCAGATGCACCTTTGTCTCCATAGTGACACCATTGCTCTTCAGTACTTTGGAGCGGTCCCTAACAGCAGACTTTCCCATTTCATTACGTTTTTTTATTTCCTGCACTTTGATTACCTACATTATTTAACTTTAACTTTATGTCCTCTAAGTAATTGCTATTCCCCATTTTTTAAATATACAATTGGTGTTTTTCTCTTTATTTTAAGATATCAATTATTGTATGTAATAAAATAACTCAGGTTTACTGCTATAATAAGTTCCTACAAATCTGATAGCTGTATAATGAATAGAGATCATAGAAAAATAATTGATTGCTTTGAGTTGTTGTATCGGAGATGAGTATTGAATATCCTGTGGACTGCCAAACTCACTCAATCACTCATTATCATCTATTGAAAAGAGTTTGCCTATATTTTTCTCATGGAGCCAGTGGTGAATTTGAATGATTATGGAGGTGTGGCTTCAGATTAACTGCATAACTTTCTATCGACAGTTGTTGTTGTTGATTGCCTTCGAGCCGAGAACTACTCATAGCGACCCTATGAACAAAAGGCCTGAACCCATCTACAACTATTGACAATTATCAAAGTTCATAGAGTTTCTGAGGCATGTTGTTTAGCAAGTGGATGCCACTCTTGCTTCCTCTAATTTCATTCAGCTGCAATTTTATAGAGATGATTAAACTTGTGGTAAGTGTACTTTGCCACTCATCAATACTCATCAGTAATTTTTGTTATGTGAAAGATACAACCTTGCTTGATAAAAGTGAGAACTTGAAATACATGCTGCAGAAGATTAAGCACTGCAACCTTCAAATATATATTGCATTTCAACATTTAAAAAAATAAAAATCTTTGACACTAGACTGATTGGCAACATCATGGTAGATAGAGAAAAAACAAGTTGTTAACTGCTTTACCTTACCTGAATTCACAATCAGTACACTTTAGACCATTGGTCAGGAGATCAGCAGATGTATTGCACTGGGAAAGACTGAAGTTAGAGCTCTCCAAATTATTGAGGAGCAATGATGTCTGTTTGAAGACTGAGGTATGTCTGATTCATGCCATGGTCTTTTCATTCACTTGCTATGCGTTTGTGAGCTGAAAATGGATAAAGATGACAGAAGAATAACTGTGATTTTGGAAAAGAGTAGTGAATATCCCATCAACTTTTAAATTAATAAACTGATAGGTCTTTGAGAAGATACAGTCAGAGTGCTTCTTGGAGGCAAGGGCCACAGATTTGTCTCACAGACTTTGGGCATTCTACTATAGAGGTTACTCTTTGGAGAGAGACAATATGCCAGGAAACATGAAGGGATGGAATACAGGAGGAAAAACCTTCAATCTGAGTATGTCAGAGATTGTGAAGGTGGTACAGGATAACACAGGGTTCAGATATGATGTTCATAGAGTCATTATGAGTTGTACTTGATTTGACAGTACCTAACAACAACAACAACAACTTTACTACAGATAGCTATAACTTTCTATTTAAGTGAATTAAAACTTCCTTTGACAAGAATATGAGTCCCTAAATTGGATACAATAAATTAAGCACTTCACTACTAACCAAATGTTGAAGGTATAAATTGATTCAGGAGTGAGTCTATGGAAAATGGCCTGAGTATCTACTTGTCAGATTTTGAATACAATTTATGATAACGGGTTATGTACCATTTATAATTTTATGCAAAATAATATTTTATTCAGCTACATATTGAGACTAATTCTGCAAATAAAGCACGTAATGTATATTGCAGTTTTAAGTCACTCTACCTTTAGACTGATTATTAGAGTTTGCATCATTTGGTCACTAAACTATATTGAACATTGTTTTATCTGATGTAGAATGATGGGCTGCTTAATCACAACATTTCAAAAGGGCCTTTTTTTTCTTCATTTCTCTCTTTCTTCTTCTTTATTTAAAATACATTCATAAGGCAGAAACAACCTTTCTACAAACACCGTAAATTTCATTGAATTAGTTACAAACACGAACTTTTTCTTTTACTAAGCATAAAAATGAGCACATGTGGCCCAAGAAGCTGCACGGCAATTCTGAAGGAACACAGTTCAAGGCCTCCAGGTGCTTCACGGGAGAAGGATAGACAATCTCCTCTCATGCAGCTTTGAGCCATTCCCAACTCGATGATACACAACAACAAAAAGCGTAAAAAGGATTTCAAGCACACACTGAGTGAACAGGATCAAAGGCTACAGTTTCCTGTATAGATAATATCTCAACATTGAGGAAATGAAAAAAAATCACAACTTTATCAATAAGTAACATCATTCTTTTTTTCTATTTTTAAAATTAATTTAAATGAAAGTTTACAGAGACTTTTGAATATCCACTTATTCATTGTTGCACTTTTCTACCTGCTCACCTCTCCCTCCCAATTTGCTCTTTTCTTTGAAAAATATACATTAATTATTCCCTCTTTCTCAGTATACTGCACTGAAACACATGAGGGAAAGAACTGTTCTAAATGGAGAAAAGTTTGACATTATCAATAATTTCATTTTACTTGGATCCAAAATCAACATCCATGGAAACAGCAGTCAAAAGGGATATGTGATTAGGTATTATTGTCATGACAGGAGTCCGGAACAAAGGCTGCATAGTGGAGTGGACATGGGCGCAGGGATTGTAAAACAATGATATAACATTTCTTTTACTTTTCAAAGAGAAGAGTGTACTGGGGGTTGGAGAGGGATGGGCAGGGAGAAAGTGCAACAATGAATAAGTCGAAATCCAAGGTCTCTGTAAATTTTCAGTAAAGTGAATAATATTTTAAAAAAAGAGAGAGAGAGAAATCAAGTGATACATTACACAGAGCAAATCTATGATCAAGAGCTCTTTAGGGAAAAAAAAGTTAAAGAGCAAGGATGGCAGTTCAAAACTTATAAGGTGAGACTTAATCAAATCAGGGTATTTTCAATTGTTTCATAGATTTGTCAAAATTGGACAACGAATAAGAAAGATCTAAGGAGAATCGGTACCTTTAAATTATGGTATTGATGAAGAGTATTCAATATGCCATGGACTATGAAATGAAGAAACAAATATCTCTTGATAATGTGCAGCCAGCCAACATGCTATTTCAAAGCAAAAATAGTGAACCTTCCTCTCATATATTGTAGACACGTTGTCTGATGGGCTACAGCCTGAAGTAGGATGTCATTCTAAGGAAGATAGAGACCAGCAAAATAGAATAATGTCAAAGATATGGATTGATACAATGACTACAATAATGAATTTAACAATGACATTTGACCCACTAATTACGGTTACTGAGAATACACCCTAAAGAAACCAGAACCACCATCCAAACAGAGGTATGCACACCCATGTTTATTTCTGCGTTATTCACAATAGCAAAGAGATGGAAGTAACTCAAGTGTCCATCAAAAATTGAATGGATAGAAAAGAATTTTTATAAATATGTACATGTATATATATGTTGTTGTTATGTGCCCTCGAGTCGTTTCCGACTCAGAACGACCCTATGCATAACAGCTCTAAACCCTGCTCTTTCCTGCGCCAACGGCACTGCCTCTGACACACCCATCCCGATTACCCCAGTCACCGAATCAATCCATCTCATAGAGGATCTTCCCCTCCTGCGCTGTCCCTCCACCCTCCCAAGCATGATGTCCCTCTCCAAGGACCCGTCCCTCCTGGCAACATGTCCCAAGTATGTCAGACGAAACCCCAGAATCTTTGCCTCCAAGGATTAGCTTGGTTTAATCCTCTCCAAGACGAATCTGTTTGTTTTCCTGGCAGTCCAGGGTACATTC
>NW_006399831.1:706732-725328 GCF_000299155.1 Elephantulus edwardii | reverse complement strand
TAAAAGTTGGTAGAAATCATCTATTTCTTCTTCTTTGGCTCTGGTTGTTGGTGCATATATCTGAATGATAGTGGTATTCACTGGACTTCCTTGTAAGCGTATGGCTATGATCCTGTCACTCACGATGTTGTACTTCAAGATGGATCTAGAAATAACTTTTTTTACTATAAAGGCAACTCTAGTTTTCCTTGTCTTTTCATCTCCAGAGTAATATAGATATATATATGTGTATATATGTATATTTCTGTATATGTGTGTGTGTTTGTGTGTATATATTCACATAATGAAATATTATCCCACACTGTAAAACAATGAACTCTTAAAACATTAAAAGTATTATATTGTATGGGCAATCCTGGAAGACATTATGCTGAGTAAAATTTCTCAGCCACAAAATGACAATAATGCATAACACCATTTTTATAAAGCAGGACTGATATGGGGTTGGTTGGGAAGAGAATAGGAAAATAGTGGGTGTATTAGAATAGATGATGGAAAAAACTGACCAAAAGGAATATATGGTAAAGCATTTTATGTAATATAACAGTCCAGAATAAGAGGTACTTTGGAAATCGGACTAGGGGAGAGGGTGGGGCTGGGAGGAAGGGAAAAAATTGTGCAACAATGCATGAATATTAAAAAAAATAGAAAGTAAACTCTGTGATGGGAAAAGGAGAGGGAGGGAAGAAAATGTGCAACAATGAATCAATGAAAATGAAACTTCTCTGTAAACTTTTGTTAAAATCACAATTAAAATATAAATATTATTTAAAAAAGAAAAAATAGGTTTAACAGTTGAGATGGTGACCCAAAATCAAGCAAGTTTTAAATCAGTTGTACAAAGAGACAATTCAAGTAGATTTTCAATCCTAGAAAACCTAACAACAATTACGATGATATTTTTCAGTACTTGTGTTTTTAAAACCGGCATAGGTTCTTTCTGAAGAGGGTTAAACCAGACTGCTCCTTGGAAGCAAGGATTCTGAAGCTTCATCTGACATACTTTGGACATATTTCAAGGAGGGACCAGTCCTTGAAGAGAAACATCATGCTTGGAACAGCACAGGAGAGGAAGACCCTCGATGAGATGGATTGATTCAGTGTTGAAGGAGTAGAGACAATAAGGCTGGCACAGGATAGGGCAGGGTTTAGGGCTGCTGTACATAGGGTCGCTATGAGTTGCAGGCAACTCAACTGCACATAACAACAACAACATTGTTGACAAAGAACATCATATATGTAAAAATATTCATACTTATTCTAAATAAGTAACAGAATCAGAATACCTCTGTTAGGCACACTTTTTCTTTAAGTCTCAAGGTATATTTGAGATGTACATTGTAAAACGTGCCATGTTAATTTTGCACCAAAATTTATTCTTTGGTAGAAAATCTGAACTCTTAAAAACTCATAACAATCCAGTTGGAACTGACTCAGCTGTAATTCACTGAAAGAGTGAATTATGGGTAGTGAAGTAGAAGGTCAATTAGGACAAAGGAGACCCATAATTATATGAACAGTTACCATAGCCACATTATGGACTCACACTTTTCAGTGATTGGGAGGATGATAGAGGACTGAGAAAATGTTGGTTTCATATAAGTCAATTGTGAGTAAGGACAGAACTGTCAAGGGCTAGCAATAACAGTGTTCATATAATAACACCACACACAAGAGTCAATAGACTCTTCACAAACCTGGGGATACTTTCTTTCATTTAATATTTTAAATGATTATGTATCAGAAAAATATGCACGTACACTTTTATTATATTCTAACAAATCAGGAGATGGTATATAAGAAAATATGAAGCCATTTTCTTAGTTAATTTTAAAAGAGGATCTTCAATATCTATTTAGTGTGTAGGCTAAGTTTTACTAAATAAATATAGACGGAGAAAGGAAATGACTTTTAAAATATCAAGTCTGGCAAGTAAGAATAAATAAAATCTGTTAAAGTCCTTGCTATAGATATTTTTTAAGTAACTGTTACTGAAGCCTCTCTGGAAAACACTATTAAGTTATGGAGAACAGGGAAAATGTCTTCTAATGAATTTTTAGAAAGAATTTTGGCCCTAAAAAAATCAAACCATATGCTCTATCTGGTATAAATAATAATGTAATGTTCTATTTGTATAAAAGTTTCTTTTCCTAGGGATGCCAAAACAATTTGATGCTATATTGTATAACTTTGAGACATGAGGAAGGAGAACTCTCACGTTCCTTTCATTAGCATTTATGTTGAGAACCCAGCAGAGTTTTGCTAACACTGAGCTTGAACACAAGGTACAAGTTGTTGGTTTCCATAAAGTCGTATCAGTGCATATCCCGTAGTCTTGCAGACTGAAGTGTCTCTAAACACAGTCATCAGCCGTCTAGATTATGAGAACAGCTATGGCCATTTTCTAGGATTCTAATCTATGCAAACTGTATGTTCATATTTATATCACCATGGTAACAACAACAAGTGTTCATTTATTCAGATGAAAAATAAAAATAATTTGATTCTTTGAATGAAGACTCATATATAATGGCAAATGTATTTGCTGATTCCTTGTTGTTTTATTTTCAAATACAACCAAAAAAGGTGAAAATAAGCATTATCAATGTTCATAGGATACATATTCTACATAAAAATACATTCACTTGTTTCTAAAAACTGTATAAACTTTGAAAATATTTGGAAAACTGATCTAGTAATTTTCAGTTCAATTAAGAGTATTTATTTGATTGTATCTTTTATTTAATTTACTTAATATATTTGTTCCTATTCCAAAGAAAGATGATACAACAGGGTGTAGAAATTATAAAAAAATACCATTAATATAAAATGCAAGCAGGATAATCCAAAAACTACTGGAACAGCACATCAAAAGAGAGTGCTGCCAGAAGTGCAGGTTGGGTTTAGAAGGGGACGTGGTACTACGGATATTGTACGTAATGTTAGATGGATCTTGGCTGAAAGCAGGGAATACTAGAGGAATGTCTATCTGTGTTTCACTGATTATGCAAAGGTGTTTGACTGTGTGGATCACAACAAACTGTGGCTAACTCTAAGAAGAATGGGAATCCCAGAACCCTTAATTGTGCTAATGGGAAACCTATACTTGGACCAGGAGACAGTGGTCAGAACAGAGCAAGGAAACACGGCATGGTTCAAAATTGGAAAGGGTGTACGCCAGGGTTGTTTCCCATCTCCATACTTTTTCAATCTATATGCAGAACAGATTATTCGGTAAGCTGGGCTGTATGAGAAGAAATGTTCTATCAGGTTTGGAGGAAGTTTTGTCAACAATCTGCATTATGCTGATAACACAACACTGCTTACTAAAACAGGAGGACCTGAAGCACTTACTGCAGAATATCAAGGAATGCAGCCTCCAATATGGGTTGAGGTTCAATATCAAGAGAACAGATTCTCACCACTATGCCAATTGGCAGCATCAGGAACGATGGTAAAGAGATTGAAACTAACAGCTTTAGTTTGTTTGGCTCTGCAATCAACAATCTTGGAACCAGAAGCAGGAAAATAAAAAGACATATTGTGATGGGAAAGTCTGTTGTTAGAGACCTCCCCAAAGTACTAAAGAGTAATGGTGTCACTCTGGAGACTAAGGTGCATCTGATACAGGCCATGGTCTTTGCAATCACTTGTTTTGTGTCAGAGAGTTGGACAATGACTAGGAAGAATAGAGGAGAATTGATGACTTTGAACTGTGGTTTTGGAGAAGAATATTAATATACCATAGACTGCTAATAAAATCAAGATTTATCCTGGAGAGGGTTAAAACAGGTTGCTCCTTGGAGGCAAGGATCCTGAAGCTTCACTTTGGACATACTTTGGACATGTTGCAAGGAGGAACCAGTCCTAGGAGAGGGATGTCATACTTCGGAGGGTGGAGGATCCTTTCTGAGGTGGATTAATTTAGTGACTAGGGTCAAAGGGGGAGATGTGTTGGAGACAGTGAGATTGGCACAGGATAGAGCAGGATTTAGGGCTGTTGCACATAGGGTCTCTATGAGTCGCAGGCACATAACAACAACAACAACTTTAAAGTAAAAGTACACTTAAATAAAAATTTAAAAATGCAATGAATATAACAAATGAATGGTAGCTTTTGAATAAAAAAATAGACTTAATAGTGTTTTGTGGGGTTTTTAATACAATTTTTATTTTATACTGGATTATTTACAAAGTTCTCATACATTTTTTTCACATTAGATCTTTCCCATTTACTTTATCCACTTCTCCTTCCATCCATCTAATTGTGTGGCCCTATAATTAATACCCCACCCCTGCCTCCATTTCCTGCCCGCATCAATCTTCACCTTTCTGCTCTCCTCATCCTCCCTTGGATCCTTATATACGATCTACAATAATGGTCTTACACAGTTTTTGTCTTTGTGGGACTGAGTTAGTTCACTTAGCCTAATACTCTCCTGTCCCTGCCAAGTTAGATAGTGATTTACAAAATCGTTGCTCCTGTGTGTCGAGTTTTACTCTATAATGTGAATGCACCATAATTTCTCAATCCATTCCACTGTGGTTGGATATTTTGTCTGTTTATATGTTCTTGTGATGGTGAATAATGCTGTTATGAACATTGTTGTTCAAGTCTCCGTTTGTGCCTCAGTTCTCATTTTCTCTGGGTATGTTTCAAGTAGTGGAATAGCTGGGTCATAGGGATTTCTATGTTCAGCTCTCTGAGGAAATACCAAACTGCCTTCCAGAGTGATTGAACCACTTTACAATCCCACCAAGAGTGTATAAGTGTTCCTTTCTCACCACATCCTTTCCAATATTTATTACATTTAAACTAATTTAATATCAATTAATATTATTTGATTCAATATTTAATGTTACTATTAAATATATATCAGCAGTTGGTATACCAGCAGAGAATTTCCGGAAGTCCAG
This sequence comes from Elephantulus edwardii, assembly GCF_000299155.1. Lineage (NCBI taxonomy): Eukaryota > Metazoa > Chordata > Mammalia > Macroscelidea > Macroscelididae > Elephantulus > Elephantulus edwardii. The sequence continues at coordinate 720,411 of NW_006399831.1, read as the reverse complement.
GCTGGGTTTAGAAGGGGTCGTGGTACTAGGGATATTGTTGCTGATGTCAGATGGATCTTAGCTGAAAGCAGAGAATACCAGAAGAATGTCTATCTGTGTTTCATTGATTATGCAAAGGCATTTGACTGTGTGGATCATAACAAACTGTGGCTGACTCTGAGGAGAATGGGACTCCCAGAACATTTACTCGTGCTAATGCGAAACCTATACTTGGACCAAGAGGCAGCAGTCAGAACAGAGCAGGGTAACACTGCATGGTTCAAAATTGGGAAGGGTGTACGCCAGGGATGCGTCCTGTCTCCATACCTTTTCAACATGTATGCAGAGCAGATTATCCGAGAGGCTGGGCTCTATGAGGAGACTTGTGCAATCAGAATTGGTGGAAGATCTATTAACAATCTGCCTTACGCAGATGACACAACCCTGCTTGCTGAAACTGAGGGGGACCTCATGCACTTGCTGCGGAGGGTCAAAGACTGCAGCCTTCAGTATGGACTGAGGCTCAATGTCAAGAAGACAAAGATTCTTACCACTGGACGAATTGGCAGCGTCAGGATGGATGGCGAAGAGATTGAGATTGCTCACAGCTTCAGTTTGCTCGGCTCCACAGTCAACACTCTCGGCATCAGCAGTCAGGAAATCAAAAAGCGTATCGCGATGGGAAAGTCTGCTGTTAGGGACCTCTCTAAATTACTCAGGAGCAACAGTGTCTCTCTGGAGACTAAGGTGTGCCTGATGCAGGCCATGGTATTTGCAATCGCTTGTTATGCATCAGAGAGTTGGACAATGACTAGGGAGGACAGAAGGAGAGTTGATGCCTTTGAGCTGTGGTGCTGGAGAAGAGTACTGAATGTATCATGGACTGCCAGGAAAACAGTCAGATTCATCTTGGAGAGAATTAAACCAAGCTACTGCTTGGAGGCAAGGATTCTGGGGCTTCGTCTGACATACTTTGGACATGTTGCCAGGAGGGACGGGTCCTTGGAGAGGGACATCATGCTTGGGAGGGTAGAGGGACAGGGCAGGAGGGGAAGACCCTCTATGAGATGGATTGATTCGGTGACTGGGGTAATCGGGATGGGTGTGTCAGAGGCAGTGTGGTTGGCGTAGGATAGAGCAGGGTTTAGGGCTGTTGTGCATAGGGTCGCTATGAGTCGCAAATGACTCGATGGCACATAACAACAACAACAACAACAGTGTTACTATTAAACCAATAAAATATAGTTAAATTAACTGATTAGTATTTATTTAAGAGAATTTCCTTTCTTCTGATAAAAATTAAGTTCTCATAATAAAGTATTATTAAAGTGTTATTAAAAACAGGAATTTTGATAGCTAGATCCTTCTGTTTGAATTTATATATTATTTTCTCTGTAGCAATTGAATTTTGAACATAATAGACACTACCTTTAAAAAACTCAAATGCAGCAAAGTGAAGTAATTAATTGGCGCTAAAATGTTTCTCATTTATTTCCAGAAAGCAATGTTCTTATTCCTTCTTGATTTCTTCTTTCAATTAATATAATAAAATGCATATACTTCTTATATGACATGCTTGATTTTAATATATATAATAAAACATATTTTGTGGCTTAAATATATTATTGTTCCTGCAACCAATAAAAATTAGGAGACATTTAGGTAATTTCCAACAAACCTGTTACTAAATAATAGCAATGAATAGCTCTGCATTCATGTTTCTTGCTGGAAAATGTAAAAGTTTTTAAATGTGTATTTTATATTTATTAGCTTACAAAGTTCTTGTACAGTGTGTTTCACACTAGTCTTTGTTCACATTGTATTTCATACAATCATTCCTATTCATTTGTTTTTCAGAATTAATCATAATTATCCTATCTTTCCAGTTCCCTGCTGAATCTACCCCATTTTCTTTATCCCACCCATCCCCCAACTCACCGAATTGTGCATCATTTTGATTTCCCCCTGCCCATCTTTACACCTCTGCTTCCCTTGTTCTGCACTTTGGATCTTCATACATGTTTTACTAGTTATCTTTCTATTTCTACAATAATGGTATTACAAAATAGGAAAAAGACATGAAAAACCTTTTACAGAGGAAGACATTAGGATGGTCAACAGGCACATGAAGAAATACTCAAAATCACTTGCACCAAGAGAAATGCAAATCAGAGCCACAATGAGATAGCCTCTCACCCCAGTAACACTAGGAAAGTTTAACAGGACATTAAGCAATAAATGTTGGAGAGGATGCAGAGTGATGGGAACTCTCATATACTGTTGGTGGGATTGTAAAATGGTACAACCACTCTGGAAGGCAGTTTTGCATTTAAAGAGTGGAACTGAAATATGTATCTCTTTTGTAACTTAGAAATATATTTGAATTAAATTTAAAAATAGGGAAAAATTTAATGTAGTTGAATAGCATTTTATCATATTTATTAATATAAGATTTTAAAGCATATATGTATGTAGATTACACACTTTGTGCCTATATTAAACATGCACAAAATGTATTTTTTGGAGTATATTCATTCATGGTTAAAAAGAAACAAATCATTTTCAATATATTAGTTATAGGAACTTAAATATAAACAAATGAAAAAATCAATAAATATGTGCCTACATTAAAAAAATATCCAGAGAGACATAAACAGAAAGATCTAGATTTTTTTTTCTAAATTGTTTTGCAAGGGAGTTATATCACATAACATTTTCAATGATAGATATGATAGTTATAATTATTCTAAATTCTCAGCAATCAATTTATTAGAAATTTTAACAACTCTGGAAGACTCTCCCCTGATGATTTTATTTCCATTGCACTAGAAAAATTGATACTGCCAACAGAGCTCTTCAGTGGATACAGTCATTGATATTTGTTTATGCTGTTCCCAGAGGCTATAGTGCAAACAGACCAGGGAGGCACTGTATGGTTTGGAATTGGGAAGGAAGAGCATTAGGGATGTAGTCTGTCTCCATACTTGTTGAATCTATATGCTGAGCAAATTATCTGAGAAGCTTGACTCTGTGAAGAGGAGTGTGACATCAGGATTGGCGGGAGACTTATCAATAAGCTACATTATGCACGTAACACAACCTTACTTGCTGAAAGTGAGGAGGATTTCAAGTACTTGTTGCAGAAGATCAAGGGATGCAGCCTTCAGTATGGATTGCGTCTCAATATCAAGAAAAGAAAGATTCTTACCATTGGACCAATAGGTAGTGTCATGATGGATAGAGAGGATATGGAAACTGTCAACAGCTTCATCTTGTTTGCATCTACAATTAATACCCTTAGTATAAGCACTCAGGAAATAAAGAGACACGTTGCAAAGGAAAAATCTGCAATTTCCAAATAATTATTAGTTTTTTAAATTTTATTTTATTATTAATTTTAATGAAAGTTTACAGAGACTTTGGCTTTTCATTGATTCATTGTTGCACTTTTCTTCCTGACCACCCCACCTCCCAGTTTGCTCTTCTCTTTGAAAGGTAAAATAAAAATTATTTCATTGTTATGCAATCCCTCCCCCCCAACACTCCACTATGCAGCCTTTGTTCTGAACTCCTGTCATGACAATAATACCTAATTATATATCCCTTTTAAACGTTCTCTTCCTCATCTGTTTTAATGCAATAAGCATTGTTTATCCCCTTTTCTGACTCACTCCAACGCATGTCAGTCTTATTTCACAACAGTGGCACTAAGCAGTATATGCCCTTTTGTGACTGAGATATTTCACTTAACATAACATTCTCCAGGGTCACCCAATTTGTATAATATTTCATGAGTTCCTCATTTTTCTATGCAGCTTTGTGTGAATTCCATTGTGTGAATATACCACAGCTTCTCTATCCATTTGTCATTCCATTGTGTGAATATACCACAGCTTCTCCATCCATTTGTTTGTTGACGGGTACTTATGTTGTTTCCAACTCTTTACTATTGTGAACAAAACCATGATAAACATGGGTGTACATGTATCAGCTTGGATGGTTGTTATGGTTTCTTTAGGGTATATTCCCAGTAGAGGAATTGATTGGTCAAGTGGTATTTCTATTTGCAACTTTTTGAGAAAGCCCATATAGCCTTCCATAGTGGTTGCACCTTTATATACTTCCATCAACAGTGAATAAAGGTTCCAGTTTCTCCACAACCTCACCAGCATTGTTGTTTGCTATTCAGTTAAATTTTGCTATTTTTACTTGGGTTAAATGATATCTCATGGTTGTTTTGATTTGTATCTCTCTTAGAGCTAGGGATTTTGAACATTTCTTCATGTGTTTGTTTGCCATCTTAATATCTTTGAACAGAAGTGTCTGTTCATATCCTATGCCCATTTTTCAATTGGGCTGTTTACCTTTATCTTGTTGGAGTGTTTTAGTATTTTATACATTCTAGATATAAGTCTCTTATCTGACATTCCATTCCAAATATTTTTCCCAGTCTGTGGCTTCCTTTTTTACCCCGTGCGAGAAGTTTTTAGATGTGGAAGTTTCCAAATTATTGAGGAGTAGTGATGTCAGTTTGAGGACTAAGGTGTGTCTGATTCAGGCCATGGTCTTTCCAATTACTAGCTATGCATTTGAGACCTGGACAATGAATAAGGATGACAGGAAAAAAATGATGCCTTTGATCTGTTGTGTTAGAGAAGAGCACTGAACATTCCATGGATGGCTGAGACAAAGAATAGATATGTCATAGAGAAGGTGTAGCCAGAGTGTTCTTTGGAGGCAAGGCGATGATGCTTTGCCTAATATACTTTGGACACATTGCTAGGAGGTGCTATTTCTTGAAAAAGGACATGATGTTGGGAAGAGTAGAGTGTTAATGAAAGAGAGGAAGGCCCTCCACCAATTGGATTGACAAAGTGACTGTTGTGGATTCTTGTGTGTCAGGAAGTGTGGAAATGGTGCAGGAAAGGACTGATTTCAGATATTTTGCCCATAGGATTGCTATGAGTCGTACTCGACTCATTGATACCTAACAACAACAACAACAACATTTTAGTATTTATTAAAATATTTTGCACTTCTAAAGATTTTACTCACAGTCTTTTAAATAGCATTAGCTGGTGGCCTGTTGTTGTTTGTTGTGTGTCTCTGAGTCTTAAATAACCCATTACTGATGGTAAAGGATTATTCTGCCAGCCCAAAATTTAAATTCACCAACTACTGGGAAATTGCTTCCCATGAGATTAATTGTCACTGAAAGCCTCCTGGAGGGTCAGCTATGAGTTGATTCCTATGTGATGGTACATACCAACAATAAATTGTTATTTAATTTAGTCACAGAAGCTTTTATAAAGTCTAGGAAGAAAAGTGTGCTATAGAATGATTAAAGAACAAACAAATACGCCTTGGACGAAGTAGTGCTAAGTTTCTTGAAGGCTAGAATAGTAAGACTTCATCTCACATATTCTGAGGATGTTTTAAGTGGAACTAATAGTTAAAGAAGGACATTGTCCTTTTCAAAGTAATAGTTGTTCTTGTTATATCTTTGAGTCAGAACTGACTGATAGAGGACCTTCACTAGTTTTTCAGAGACTACAAATTGCACAGGAGGAGATTGTTCATTTTCATGAGTGAGAAAGAGGAAACGACTCCATGAAATATATTAACAGTGGTTGCAACAATAGGCTGAAACACTGTAGTGATTGTGAGAGTGATGAAAAACAACTTAGTACTTTGTTCTGTTGTATATGGGGTCCAAACTAAATGAATAGCACCCAAAAAGAACAGCATGTTCTTTATATTATATGTAGAAGGAAAAAAATAATCTAATTCCAGTCACCTTCCAATCTAACATGGGGAGAAAGAGAAAGGCAATACTGCTGCTTTCTGTATTGTTGGACATGAGAGAAAGGAAATGATTTTAGTATAGTTCTCACTTGTGAAGCTGAAGATCCCATACAAAGAACCCAAACCAGGGCACAGGCTAACCAATCATAGGACACTTCTCCTTCCTACACTGTATTGCCATATCAAAATCACTGGGGCTTATTACCTATTGTCTTCATAATTTGTCCTGCTAAGAAATTATTTATGAGAAGTCTTATATCAACATACTCCCAAATGCTTAACCCACTGTATAGGTTCATAGTTATGCTTAACAGCTCAATCTGTGGTTCAGTTCCTCAATTCCTCTAAGGCCTGTGAGTTTGATGATTAGCTAGAAAGTCCTTCAGAGATCCAGACTTGTCAAGTGAATGATTCACATTACTGTAGGCTTGGAGTTTTTAGGAAACTGGTGAGCAATGCGCCAGGCTGAATGCAGAGGGTTTCTTAAGTATCATTGGGTTGCCACTCCTGTGTTGGTGGTTTCAGACATCCCCAGTGTAGAGTGTCCTCTCTATATGATCTTCTAGCTGCTGCTGATTTTTGAGAGCATACTGATTTGCAAGACCACGTGTCTGTAGTTAAGGTAGCTAGAGATCAGGGGAAGCTAACTGTAATGACTAAACATAGCCAACTTCTAGGCTAACACCACACTAATTATGTACAAAAATAACTTCAGGTTCTCTTAACCAATATACCAGGCATGACTTTCGAAATACTATTGCAAATATTATCAAAAGAAGAAAAAATAGACTGTGAAAACAGAGCAAACAGCAAAACTTGATTAAAATATGACAGATAATTTGTAATCATCAGATCAATAATTTAAGTAAATTTAATATATTAAGTTTGTCTATGAACACACAAGAACACATTGTGATATTAGGCACAAAAGTAGTAATTCTTAGAAATATAAAAAAATGGAAATAATTTTAGCAAAAACAAAGAATTATTTTAATGAGGCTCTTAAACTAAACTTTGAAGAAGGAGTGACATCCACTTTCTAAACAACATGCCTCCAGAAAGCCTATGAATTTGATAAATGTTGATAGTTGATAGTTGTAGAGGGGTTTCAAGCCTTTTGTTCGTAGAGTTGCTATGAGTCATGCTCGACTCGAAGGCAATTAACAACAACAGCAACAACAGCATTAAACTAAACAAGGGCGCTGAAAGAACCTATGTTCTTGAATATACGTTTGCATATTAACTGTTCCCATCTTCTGCAAAACTTTAAAGATATTTTAGCTGCTTACATTTTCTCTGATGATAAATCTGTGGTTCTTATAAATACTTTAGCAATTTTTGTTTGTTGTCTTCTTTCTCCTTTTAAAGTTTCTATTTGTCTCTGGTTTAAAAAAAAACTCAATTATTAAGTTCTATAGTGTCACTTTCTTGTTTATACTCTTCAATGAGCCAAGCATTAGGTTGCTTTCAGAAAATTTGGCAATTTGAACTCACCAGCTCTTTCATGGGAGAAAGATGAGGCAATCTGTTCCTATAAAGATGTAAATAGTCTTAAAAAGCAACAAGGAAGTTCTAATTTGTCTTGTAGGTTTGCTTTGAGTATGAATTGACTCAATGACAGTGAATCTTGTATTTATATGACTATGTTTTTTACATAATTTGGAAAATGCTGATGACTGCTTTGATTCTCTCACTTTTATTATTCAGAAAAAAACTCCTCATATTCACACTTCCTTATTATTCCTCTATCTGTGCCTAGATTTAAAATACCATAAAAATTATAATCTGACAGAATTTGGAATATATTGATGGAATACCCATTAACATTGTTCAACAAACAGATAATGCCCTAGATACACTCAACAAACTGTGTCAAAAAGTCTGAAGGACAAATACTTGACCAACTGACTGGAAAAGATGAAAATGCATTCCCATTCCAAATAAAAGGTGACCTGACATAGTCTAGAAATTATTGAACAGTTATCACTAATATCACACAGTAACAAAATTCTTCTGTTGATTTTCCAGAACAACTGGAACAGTATGTGGACAGATAACTACCAGAAATGCAAGCTGGTTTTAGAAGAGGTCGTGGTTCTAAAGACATTATTGCTAATGTCAGATAGATCTTGGCAGAAAGCAGAGTACCAAAAGAATGTCTATCAGTGCTTCATTGACTACACAAAGGCATTTAACTGTGTGGATCACAACAAATTATGGTTAACGTTGAGGAAAATGAGATTCCCAGAACAACTTGATTATGTTTCTGAGAAACCTATACTTGGACCAGGAAGTAGTCTTCAGTACAGAGCAATGAAATAATGCTTGGTTTAAAAATAGGAAAGGAGTGTGTTGGGAATGCATCCTGTCCCCATATCTTTTTACTATGTATGCAGAACAGATCATTCGGGAAACAGAGCTTTATGAGGAGGTATGTGACATCAAGATTGGCGGAAGACTCAACAACCTACAATATGCCAATGACACAACCTTCCTTGCTGAAACTGAAGAAGACTTGAAGTGCTTGCTGGATTTAGAAGAAGCTGTGGCACTAGAGATAATCATTGCTGATGTCAGATGGATTTTGGCTGAAAATAGAAAGTAACAGAAGGATATTTAATTGTGTTTTATTGACTATCAAAGACATTTGACTGACTACTGCATCACAAGAAATGTGGCTAGCATTTAGCCTTTAATTGTGCTTATGAAAAGCCTTTACCTGGACCAAGAAACAGTTGTCTGACCAGAGCATGGTTCAAAATAAAAAAGGAGTGTGTCAATGATATAGCATTTCTCCATACATTTTTAATCTATATACTGAGCAGAGCATTTGAGAGGCTGGGTTTTAGGAAGAAGAATGTGGCATGAGGATTAGAGGAAGATCAATCATTAACCTCAGTAATGCAAAAGACACAACCCTGCTCAATGAAACTGAGAAGAATATGAAGTGTTCACTGCAGAAGAAGGATTACAGACCTCAATATATATTGAGTTGCATCTCAACATCAAGAATATAAAGATTCTCATCACTGGGCCAATAGACAGAATCATGATAGATGGAGAAAAGCTTGATATTGTTAACAATTTCATCTTGTTCTGATCCGGAGTCAACACCCTTGGCACCAGAAGTCAATGAATCAAAAGATGATTTTCATTGGGAAAATCTTCTGTGAAAAAACTTTATCAGATTACAAGCAACTATGTAAGTCTAGAGACCAAGATGTACCTAATACAAGTCATAATCTTCTCAATCTCTTGCTTTGCATCTGATAGCTGGGCAATGATTAAGAATTACAGAAGAACCAATGACTTTGAGTTGTGATTTTGGAGAATATTGAACATACTGTGGACTTCTAAGGAAACAAACAGGTCTGTTCAGGAGAGAGTGAAACCAGGTTGTTCCTTGGAGGCAAGGGTTTGAAACAACTTCTCACAGACATTGGGCATGTTGTCAAGAGGAACCATCCTTGAAGAAGGACACCGTACTTGGAAATGTGGAGTGTCAGCACAGGAGAAGAAGACCCTTGATAAGAGGGACTAACACAGTGACTATGGTAATGAGGGTTAAATGTGTCAGAGGTAGTAAAATTGGCTAAGGGAAGGTTAAATTTCAGAGCTGTTCTACATAGGGACACTATGAATCACAGGTGACCGAAAGGCACATCACAACAACATTGGCTCATCATTCTATTATTTGTTTATTACATTTTAATGATTTTTATGTATCTAGTAAGTTTGAGTTAATTATTATACATTGCAAAGTTTTTTGTTATAGATTAATTTGTATATCTTTTTTAAAATATTGGATCTTTTGGCAAGAATATCAGTTATGTTTGGGTCAGTTCCATAGTTTGACATTTATTTTTAAATTAGTTAAGAAATAGCCTTCTGTGAAAACATGTTGTCAAAAGTTCTTCATTAAGACATAGAATGTTCAAAACTTACATTTCCTCTTGTCAGTATAAAAACATATCCTAGCCATGGGTGACCTCTAGAACTTTTCACCTTCCTGCTTTATGGTTGTCTTTTTGAGCAATCTCACATAAGTTCATGTTGAGTATCTAGGCTAGTTCTCAGCCAAATACTCAAGGTAAACATTAACACATTCCTAGAGTTCCTTTTCTTTTTCAATATATATATATATATATATATATATATATATATATATATATATATATATATATTAATTTAAATAGTATTGGCAGCCAGGACAATTATAGAATTAATTTCTTTTTTTTCTCAGGAAAAGAAATGCTACCTATCACCCAGTGTTCACAGAAAATTGTCTTATATTTTATATTTAGCTTTCTATTTATTTTTGAAGGAGTGAACTTTTAGCATAGTAGTTATTGCCCAGAATCATAAATGCTACTAGATTTATTTATTCATTGACATAACTACATAATTTCTCAGTTATTTAGTTTCCTTAAAGTATTTGGATAATAGCAACAACCTTGCAATTAGTCATTAGATTTATCTCAAGCTTAACTATAAATAAAATGATGTGATACTTTCGCTAATCTGTATTCTCATACAAGATTCAATCCCATTTGGAGATAGCTACCTGTGGCTATACTGCTCCTATCATGTAAACTAAGTACTTAGATTTGTTGAAACCATTTATCCATATTCCTTCATTAGATATTTTAGTATAATTGTGTTATTCCTGATAAGTTTGTTTATATCTGTCCCCATAAACTTCTGCATCATCCATCTTCAAAACACTTTCATTCTCACATTGATGTTCACATTCATCAACCTAACTTTTGGTTGTTGTTAAGCCATTTTACTAGGACTATAAATATGCATTTATAAAATTTAGCATTATTCTCAAACTTTTCTCTGTATATTTCTTTCACCTGTTAAGGGTACCTGACAGAATATTCACTGACATTATTCCCTATGTAGTAAAAAATTCAAATTAATTGCTATTGAGTCAGAATTAACACATAGTGAATTATTTCATTTCAATTGGTTTTCAGGATTCTGTTTTAATAATCCATAAAGACATAGTTTTTTTTTATAATCCTTAAAGACATAGCAGTATCATAAATATTCTATCCATTTCTCACTTCGGCTCACCTAATAAATTCTACTTACATATGTAATCTGTTTCTTAAAATTTTGCTGTCTAGGATTTATGCATTCTCTCTTCAGCAGCCAGCTCCTTAACTGGATAATTAAAGTTTTATTTATACCAAGCTTCTCCATCCTGTTGAACTAAAGATTTTAATTATTAATATACCTATAATAATGTAACAAATTGTCTCTACATTAAAAATAACTTCTTATGCTTTTTGAAGCCAATAATTACATATTTATATTTTTCCTTTCCATTTTTTTCTCAATGGAGCTGACCCAAAGACATTCAGTTCAAATCCACAAACTTAATTCATGGGATAAAGGTGGTCAATATCCTCTTGTGTGACTAACGGCCTCTGAAAACCCACTCAAGGGTCAGCTGTGGGTTATTTCCAATCTGACAATACATAACAGCAACAACAATCTGGAGGCTGAACAAATAACTCAGGAAACGAGATGATGTGAAGAAAGAATAGCATCAGGGTTGGAAGTAGACTTGCCAATGATCTGCATAATGCATTTTGTTTTGTATGCAGAAAAGGTAGAAGACTTGAAATAATCACTATAGGAGATCAAAGACTATCACCTTCAAAATAGATTACATCTCAACTCAAGAAAACAAAAATATTTACCACTATGCCAGTAGACAAAATCATGATAGATGGGGGAAAAATAATTAAAGTTGTAAATGATTGCATTTTACTAGGATCCAAAAGCAATACTCATGCTAAGAGCAATAAAGAAATCAAGGGCATTGTTGGCTTGAGAAAATCTGCTGTCAAGAACCTCTTTAAAATGCTAAAATACAGTGTTAGTTCAAAGACTAATGTTTGTCTGGTCCAAACCATGCATGACACTTTCAATTATTTCCTATGCATCTGAAAGTAGGGAAATAAACAATAAAAGTTGAAGATGAATTGATGTCTTTAAAAAAATAATTTTTATTTTAACGAACTCTTACAGAGCAGTTAGATTTTTATTTATTCATTGTTGCACATTTTACTGGCTCTCCCTCCATTCCCTCTTCCCCCAGCTAACTTTTTCCTTTTAATTTTCATTTACTGCTGCACAATTACCTACCTCCCTTATTCTGGGCTGTTGTTGTATGCATAATACCTAATCATATATTCCTTTCAAACAGTTCTTTCCTTCATCTGTTGAAATGCAGTGGTCATTATCTTACACTTTTATTCTGTTCTCCTCCCAATCCCCCATATCAGACCCAATTTATAACAGTGGTGCTAACTGATTTCTTTAAGTTATATGTTGGAGAAGAGTGCTGAATATCCTATAGCTGCCAAAAGAACAAGTAAATCTGCCTTGAAGGAAGTTGCAACCAAGATGCTCCTTAGAGGTGAGAATGAAAAAATTCTGTCTCACAGATTTTGGGTATGTGGTCAGGAGGGGCCAATGTTTGGAAAAATGATGTCAGGCTGGAAAAGGTGGAGAATCTGTGAAAGAGAGAAAGACCCTCAACAAAATTAATTGATACAGCAAACCTGAGCATATCTGTGATCATGGGAATGGTGCAGAATAAGGTTTTCAGGTCTGTTGTTCATATGGTTGTGATGAGTGATGATTGACTCAATATCACTTAACAACATCACACAGTATGTACAGTGTAGTTTAATGAGAATAGCAAAATACTACTGCTTCAAAATATCTTCCTGTTGGCCTAATATATTATTCAAAATATAATATTTATTTGAGCTACCTTTTTATCATAAACATACAGGAGTATTTTGCTAAGTAAATGCACTTCTTGAACAAGCACCTTCAGCCATTCATCTTGAAAGTTTAAAGACCAAAGTAGATCAGAAAGAATGACTCATGTATATGGCATTTCTACAAAGTGGTATCAAAATTCCAGTTCCAATAGGCTTAAAATTAGTTTACATTCATTTTAATGAAATTAAAAATACAAAGTATAATGGCTCATCATTTGCATTATACTTTAGTATGTTCAAAATATTCTGGATCTACTTTTTAAATTTAAATTACCGGATTTTACATCAAACGTTTAACAAATTGCATTGTTACTATTTTTTTTTTTAATTTTAAATAAGGCAAATCATTCCATAATTGAATTATTTAAAAAAAAATACATTTAGACTTTTTAAATTCAGTCTATCTTAAATTCCAAAAATACCAGCTGGTGGTACCATGTGTTGTGAGATTCTGTCTACAGAACTCAGGCAAAGTTTTCTCAGAAAATTATTCTTTTTGTTAATCACAATGAAATGAGGTTAAAACATTATACAAAGATAGTGAGAACCTGGAAGAGGGGAGAAAAAAGACACCCAAACAAGTATTGGAAGAAATCAATCTAAGTAAAAAGAAAAAGTTTTTTCTTAAGAAGTATGTTGGAAGAATCTGTTCTGGAAAACATATTCAAATTTTGTAAATAAACTAGTATAATTTCTGTATGAAGAAGTATATTGTTAGTGTATGCTGTGAAGTTGAAGCCAACTTATAGCTGACCTTTTGGTAGGTTTTCAGAGATTATAAGTAATGTGAGACAAGAATGTCCATCTTTTTCTCTTAAAAGCAGCCAATAGATTTAACACCCCTGACTTTGCAATACAATTCCTTACTATTGGGCCATAAACACCTCTTCAAGAAATATAATTAAGGACAATGATAGGAAAATCTTTTTCATCTATCTTCAAGATTCATGTGACAAAAATTTGGTCTTAGGCAAAAATCTGTGTATGTGTGCAAGTGTGTGGTTTTAAAAATAATTATTAAAAATTCTTACTGTTTCTCGGGAGATCCAAGATGGCGGCAGAGGCAGAGACAGTGCGGTGAGCTGC
>NW_006399831.1:694728-704493 GCF_000299155.1 Elephantulus edwardii | reverse complement strand
CCCCTTGCTTCTGTAGTGTTGTTGGTAGATTTGAATTTCTGACCCTTGGTTCACAGCACAACTCATAACACACTATGCCACCATCCTAAGGAGACTATGCTAATATCCTTAAATTACTTCTATTATGCGGTGTACGTCAAAGCAGTTAGTGTTTATTTATCTTTGTTGTTACATTTAAAAGAGTTCAAAATTTAAAAAACAAAAAGAATGACTTAATCTTCTACTAACGATTTAGGGAGCTCTGGTGACCTAATAGTAAGGAATTGTGCTGCCATTTTGAGGTAGTTAGGAGGTTTTAATACACCAGCTGTGAAAGAAAGCTGCAAAATTATTATTATAAAATTTACCACCATTAAAAATCCACTGGAGGGTCAGCTCTGAATTAATTCAGTTTTAGTGGTGCATACTAATAACATTGACCTTTTACCCTTGTTTATTTTGTTGGCTTTATTAGTATGTAGAAAAAAATATAAAATTTATATCATTTTCTAGTTCCTTTGCACTATAAGATTTGAAGATTTTATTACAATGTGAAGTCTTGAAAAATACAATTTACTTAAAGTTTTTGGCAAAATTCAAACTACTAAATTTGTAGCTGTTATTCGTAATTAGAGAGGTGGTGGCCTAGTGGCAAGAAGTTGAGCTGCAATCTCTAAGGCACTCAGTTCGAATCCACCAGCTGCTCAATGGGGAAGGATGGACAATCTCTTCCTGTGGGATTAATTGCCTCTAAAACCCACCAGAAGGTCAGCTATCAGTTGCTTCCAACTAGATGGAGCATAACAACAACATTTATTATTTGTTGTAATTATGTGCTCTTGAGTCAGAATCAACCCACTGTTGATTCTCTAGAAGGTTTTCAAGGTAGGTAAAGTGCATGTGAGGAGACTGACTGCCCATCCTTCTCCCATGGAGCTTCTGGTGAATTTGAACCACCACATGCCTTTGAGATTGCAGCACTGCTTCTTACCACTAGGCCACCAGAGCTCGCATACAGTATGCTCCTTCAGTTAATGCAATAATAAATATATTATTGTTGTTGTTGTTAAGTGCTGCCGAGTCGTAGATGACTCATAAAGACCCTATGGATGAAAGACCTAGAGATTTGTATAACTGTCTTCCTTTCTCCAGTTTCATAGGGTTTCTGGAAGGGTTTCAGAAGTGGATGCCACTCCTGATTCCAAGCTTGTTTTAAATGGGGAGCTCCACCAAACACTATCCACCATGGGTAACCATTATCACATTTGGCACATCAGTATCACAGTTTTTAGCATCACAGCAACCACGAGTTACCTCTGTACAGCAGTGCACAGAGCAGTGCCATAGCATATAGAAGAATGTTTGACAAAAACCTATTTGGCCTGAGTGCTGTAGGTTAAAATCATCCACCTGGGGCTATGTAGCATAACTTTCTGTCCTCTAGGCCAACGAAGCTCTCTCTATGTTGTCGATGTTATTGTTCTTAAGACTTTCAGAATGGTCTCCAGAGCCATGCTGCCTACTCATGGGTTTTTAAATAGAAGGTCTTATTACCACTGCCTCCTTTCCCTGGCAAATCAGCATTCCACCCTACAGCCCACCAATTCCAGCTAACAGCTTCTAAAGAACTAGCTCTTGTAGATGACGTTCAAACTGGTCTCCAGCACCATGTTGCCTACCCTGTGATGCATAGTGACCTTATTTATGTACAATAGCTCTGAACCCTATTCTATACTGAGCCAGTCTGTCTGTCTCCAACAAATCTACTCCCATTACCTCAGTCACTGTGTCAAACTATCCCATGTGAGGTCCAATTGAGGGTTTAACCACTGTGCTACCAGTGGCTGTAAACAGTGTCAAGGATAACTGTAAACAGCCCTCTGAAGAACATTCACTCATTTTCTTATAATCTAAACTGTTGTTGTTGTTGTTCTATTCAACACACTTGATTTTTTAAATTATTTTTATTGGTTTTCATACAATAATTAGTTTATAGTGCGTTTAATTCATATTCATTATATTTTAGTCCTTAATTACCATTTATCTATGCCTGTTATTAAACCATTTTTTCAAGTTTCCATTGAATTTTTCCTATTCCTTCACCACCACCCCTAATTCTCCCACTAAACTCTGCAAGTGAGGAACTCTTTTTCTTTTTCCACCTACTTCCCTCTTTTTTTCTCCTTCTACCTTTGTACACATTTACATATCTTTCTAATTATCCTTCTATTTTTATAATAATGGCTTTATACAGTATTTGTTTTTATGAGACTGAGTTAGTTCACTCAGCATAAGGTTCTCTAGACTTTCCATGTTATATCATATTTTATAAAACCGCTGTTCTTTAGTGCTACAAAGGATTCCTATGTGTGAATGGACAATGATTTCTAAATTTATTGGCTTGTTGACAAATAATTGTGCTATTTCCATATTCTTGCTATTGTGACTAATGCTGCTATGAATAGGTGTACATATCTGTTGTTCTTGGCTTTGTTTTCATTTCCTCATGGTATATTCCTAGTAGTGCAATAGCTGAGTGACATGGGATTTACTTTTAGCCTTAATTTTTGTCCATTATTGAGTAGGTTTCAAGATAGTATAATTTTCTAATGTGTTTAAATAATTTTACATATAAATATTTAAGTGACATAATTGGATGGCTTCATAATCTTAAACATGTGTCTGAACATATTCCATGTCAGACCAGATTAAAAAAAAAAGAAAAATTTTAAAAAAGAAGATGCAAAAGCTACATATGAACACATACTTGAATTTACAGTTCTAAATAATAAAATACTGCTTTTGTTTTTACATGCCATCAAGTCACCTGAGACTCATGGTGGCCTTATTTAGGTACAATAGCTCCGAACCCAGATTAAATGCTTGACTTAACGTACAGAAAGTGATGCTACCAAGTCAAAGGTGGGTAACTCTTTTGGTCAAGCATTCTTATAGGTTTTATAGCCCTGGTCTGTCCACTTGCGTACAGAGGTAACTCATGGTTGCTATGAAGCTAAACACTCTGCCACTGATGTGTCAAATGAGAGAATGGCTACCCATGGTGGACAGTGTTTGGTGGAGCTCCTCAATTAAAACAAGCTTGGAAGCAGGAGTGGCATCCACTTCTGAAATAGCTTGCCTCCAGAAACCCTATGAAACTGGAGAAAGGATGAAAGTGATACAAGTGTCCAGGTCCTTTATTCATAGGGTTGAGTCACCTCCAACTCAATGGTACTTAAAAACAACAACAACATACCAGAAATAGCCATGTACCATTATCACAATCTTTGACATATTTAAACTTAAAGTTATAGCCATTATCGTAACTGATCTTTTAAAATGTCTTTCTCTTTTTCACTCACATTATAGTTCACCATGCATGGTGGATTATTTTCTGCTATAAAAATGTCCCTATGATACCATATTTAAAGCATTTGAAACACACTCTTAACATACCCACATCAAAGGTGTATTCTGACTGCATTTCTTCCACAACAGATTTATTCTCTGAATAGTGTATAATATACTTTGCCAAAACATAATTCCAAGGCATTAGGTTTTCTCTTATCTTCCTTATTCACTCTAAAATCTCTACATGTATATGAGGTGATTAAAAATACTATAGTTTGAATAAAGTTCACCTAACTCCTCAGAGTGAAATCTTTGCACTTTTATACTTTAAACAATTTCTTTGAAGCACATTTTTCCTATTAGATTAATTTGATATCTTAGCTGCTGGTTACATGGGCATTGACTGTAGATCAAAGGAAAATGAAATGATCAACAACTTCAGTTTTTCCTCCATTTATCATATTACTTATTTGTCTGCTTATGAGAATTTTTATTTCTTGTCCACCTTTTCTTATTTCTGTTGCCACAAAGACAGTTGTTTCTGAAAGCTGAAAGTTTTGCTTTTTTTAATTTCACAAGTAAATATTTCAAATCTTCTTGTTATTTATATAATTATAACTTAGAAGAAGTAATTGTTGATCTACAAGCAAGAAAATTTCAAATCTAAATGACATTAATCAAAAAGTATTTATTGTTTGTCTTATGTTATTTAAGGCATGGATAGATCTGCTCTGAACAAACTGTAAGAGACTGTTGATCACTCTTCATTTCTTTTGTGTTCTCATATCTCTCTTCTGTGTTAGTTTTAATATTAAAGATTTATTCACTCCAAGCAAGCAGATAACCAATAATCAACATTCCCATATTTACATCCCCCCCCAGCCTGTGAACAAAGAAAGAAGGATAATGAATTCTAGAAAAGAATTAATGTTGGACTTGTTATATTATGTGGTATATGCTCACCTCTGAGGTTGTGAATGACAATATCATCACTAATTTTTTTAACTTCTTTATGTTTTTTTTCTTAAAAAGCAAAACCAACAATAATAATACCAAATAAAGCAATAACTGAGGAAGAAAGAATGACCCAGTCAAACTTTCTCGTATCTATATATGGTCAGAGAAATACATGTTTGTTTTCTAATTAATTTCACTTTTACCTAAATTATTAAAAATCACATTACCATATATGTATTACAGTCTCTCTTTCACATTGTTGTTGAGTCAGAACTCATAGCTAATCTTTCATTGCCCATCTTTCTCCAAAGGTGCAACAGTAGATAATAGTGACTAAAATGTATTGTTTGTTCAGTTTGGAAAACACTGTTAATGTTTGCATATATTGCTCTGTGTAATCTTCCTAAGAATTTTATGTATTAATGAGCTAATAAAATTAGACTACTTTCAGATGTGAAAAAGATAACGTTCATATAGTTTAAATAATTTGTCAAATTTGAAAAAAAAATAAGACATATGACAAAACAAAATTAAAATTCTGAAAATCAGCTCCAGAAGTCAATCTTTTAATTTTGTCAAGTGCTGCTTCTTGCCCCTCAGATTGTATATCTCATCATGAAGTCTATTCAGGTATGCTTTCACATCTAAAAAGTCTTAATTTAGTAATGAAGAGCTGAAAATTCTTCACTGTTTTCACACTTTGTATGGCAACCAGTTTGTCAACTATATTGTGGCTACAAATACAATTATTGTTGTTACTGTGTGTCTTAGAGTTGGAAATGACCCATAGCTGACCCTCTGGCAGGTTAATCACACAGAAGATTGCTCATATTTGCCCTGTGGAAAGGTTTTGGGAATGCATTATTGCTGCTTGCGTTAGGCCACCAGAGCTCCTCCTAAACATAGAATATAATGAATAATATAAAAGAGTCTTGAAATTCTAGAAAAGCACAATATGTATTATATGGAGGAAGAATATGGCAGTTGCCCCACCCTCAAGCTTGATCATGAGAAACTGATAACATCTAAGATGATCATATCAAAGACCAGACCAGACAATGGATCCTGATAAGAGTCTGAGCCTGATCAAAATAGCAAAAACCTAACCTAATTAACACCCTAAATTTCCAGAAATACCATCTTAGTCCTCCCCAAGACCACTATAAAAAGGAACCCCCGTGTGAAAAGTAAAAGAAAAATTCTTTCATTGTTAAAAGAACAAACTGGAGGAGAGGGCTGGACAGGGAGAAAAGTGCAACAATGAATGAATGAAAATAAAAAATCTCTGTAAATTTTCATTAAAATTAATAATAATAATAATATATAAAACAAAACGCTAGTATAATGTATCATCAAATAAATTACATCATTGTAAGAAATTCTGTGGAAAAGAGATTGAAGAGGTCAAGAGTGAATGCAAAATCATTGCTCCTGTGTACTAATTCAGTCCTGTAAAGATTAATACTGTATAAAACCATTATTGTAGAACGAAGATTCAAGGAGGGAGACAGTTG
Organism: Elephantulus edwardii; assembly: GCF_000299155.1. Taxonomy (NCBI): domain Eukaryota; kingdom Metazoa; phylum Chordata; class Mammalia; order Macroscelidea; family Macroscelididae; genus Elephantulus; species Elephantulus edwardii. Next base: position 698,692 of record NW_006399831.1, on the reverse strand, counting down.
AAGCAGAAGGGTGTGGTTGTTTGGAGAGGGGGACAGATTAATCATGGGTGGTACAATTTGATAGGGGGGTGAAGGAAATAGGAAGGATCTGGTGTGAAAAACAATGCATTCGAATTTTGTAAATAGCATAATTCCAAATACATTTTTTAAGAAACATAAACACAGGTTATACACACGGATTTAACCTTATGGTACACATAAGAATCAGATCAACTACATCTGTGGAAAGAAATGCTGGAGAAGCTCAATATCAGCTGTGAAAACTAGGCCTGAAGCTGATTGTGGAACAGACCACCAACTACTCATATGCAAGTTCAAGCTGAAGTTAAGAAAAATTAAACCAAATCCATGGGATTTGTGGATAGACCAACATGCCCAGTTTGCATAGTTCTGCCCTCCTGCAAAGCAACATCAAATAAAGGCTACAGAAGTCATATTGAAAGATAAATCCATAGTTTGTGAGGTGAAATTTCACCATTCTTGCCCTTAATGAGCATCCTAGTTGGACTAACTGCGTGACGATTGGTTTGTTCTTTGGTATTCTATTGGTATATTCAATACTCTTCTCAAATACTACAATTCAAAGGCATTAGTACTATTCTTGTCATCATTATTCATGTATAATATGCCTTGAAAGTAGTTAAAAAAACAGAACTTGGATCAGATTTTCCTTAGTCTTTAAAGTGACATCATTGCTCTTTACTACGTTAGAGAGAACCTTCAGGACGTATTATTCTAATGGAGCATCTCTTTTGACTCTTTATTTCTGCTATCATGGATGTTTATTGTCTACCTAAAGTGAAATTGCTGACAATATCAATCTCTCCTCTGCTTATCATGACATTGTCTATTATTCTTATAGAAAGGATTTTGTTTTCTTGATGTTGAGATATTATCCATATTAAAGGCTATAGTCTTTGAGTTATTGTAAGTGCCAAAGTCCTTATAGACTTAAAGTCTTACAGACTGCCAAAAGAACAAACAAATCTGTCTTGGATGAAGTGCAAGCAGGTATCTCTGGAGATACTAACTTATGGCAAGAAATTTGGAAGATACCTGTCAGACCAACTGACAGGGAGAGAGTCCTTATTTGTTGACATTCAAAGAAAAAGGTAAGAATTTAGAGGTTCCAGCATGCTTGAACAGGGAGGGAGTCTGGATAGCGTGGCTACAACATAAAGCAAACCTATGTACAACATACCAAAACACTGCCCAATTCTGTTCCTTCATCAAGTACTTAGGTGCTGGAGCCTGTTATTTTAATTACTGTGCCAATTTATCTCTCCTTTTGTATTGACCTCCTGATTACTTTATCACAGTATGTGTTATTTATTATTATTTACCCTTGAGTCGTAACGAATTCATAGCTGACCCTCCAGTAACTTTTCAGAGGCAGTAATCTCATGGCAGAAGATTATCCATTTTTCTCCCTTGGAACAACTGATAGATTTGAACCGAAAGCCTTTTAGTCAGCAAGACAACTGCTTGCCAACTGCTTGGTACCAGAGATCTTTATATGAGACATTAGTATTATGCACTTGTTATAGTTACTTAATCAATGTTAATAAATTATTTTAAACTAAATAAATATTTTATTCAGCTTTCCTTAGCTTTTATCTAATATAATTTTTTCCTTGTAAAATCACATCTAGAGCATCATGGTACTTTAAATTATTAAATCATTGGAATCTGGCAATTTCTCAGAAATTCTTCATTTTTTATCGGTTTGAAAGTTTTGAGAATTACTATTGTAATTTGCATTTTAGAAGTTTCTTAATTGGAATTTGTCTAATGTTTTTCTCGTAAAAATTGTCATTCTGAGGATTATGACAGAATCAAAACACATTTTATTATATCATGTGCACATACTATTAAGACAGCTAATAACTGTGTGGCAATGCATATTTACTGGGATAAAATATTAAAGGAAGTGGATGACAGATGGTGGGAGGCATATCTACACTGTTGGAGAGAAGTTTACAGATAAGCAAGTAATGGAAGCAAAAATGATTCATGTAGAAGCAGATCAGAGAGATCAGTATAAAACTCATTTTCAGCTTAACAGAGATACAGATGGTTACACAGAGATAAATATTTGTAGATATGTAACTATGTATGGATTAGTATAAGCGTCTATATTTTTTTCCTGTGTAAGATCCAAAAATGACTGGAACAGGACATCAGCAGAGAACTGCCAGAAGTCCAGGTTGGGTTTAGAAGAGGCCATGGTACTAGGGATATTGTAGCAAATGTTAGATGGATCTTGGCTGAAAGCAGTGAGCACCAGAGGATTGTCTATCTGTGCTTCACTGATTATGCAAAGGCATTTGACTGTGTGGACCATAACAAACTGTGGCTGACTCTAGAAGAATGGGAATCACAGAGAACTTGATCATGCTAATCTGAAACTTATACTTGAACCAAGAGGTAGTCATCAGAACAGAGCAAGGAAACACTGCATGGTTCAAAATTGGGAACGGTGTATGCCAGGGAGGTGTCCTATCTCCATACCTTTTCAACCTGTATGCAGAACAGATCATCTGGGAGGCTGGGCTCCATGAGGAGAAATGTGGCATCAGGATTGGTGGAAGTTATATCAACAATCTGCATTATGCAGATGACACAACCCTGCTAGCTGAAACTGAGGAGGACCTGAAGCACTTGCTGCAGAGGGTCAAGAACTGCAACGTTCAATATGGATTGAGGCTCAATGTCAAGAAAACAAAGATTCTCACTACTGGACCAATTGGTAGCATCAGGATGGATGGTCAAGAGATTGAGATTGTTCACAGCTTTAGTCGGCTTGGCTCCAAAATTAACACTCTTGGCACCAGCAGCCACGAAATTAAAAGACGTATTGCGATGGGGAATTCTGCTGTTAGGTACCTCTCTCAAGTGCTCAAGAGCAACGATGTGTCTCTAGAGACTAAGGTGGGTCTGGTACAGGCCCTGGTCTTTGCAATCACTTGTACGCATCAGAGAGCTGGACAATGACCAGGGAGGATAGAAGGAGAATTGACGCTTTTAAGCTTTGGTGTTGGAGAAGAGTGCTGAGAGTGCCATGGACTGCCAGGAAAACAGATTCAACCTTGAGAGGGTTAAACCAGGCTGCTCCTTGGAGGCAAGGATTCTGAGGCTACGTCTGACATACTTTGGTCATGTTGTAAGGAGGGACCGGTCCTTGGAGAGGGACTTCATGCTTGAGAGGGTGGAGGGCAAGCGCAGGAGGGTAAGGCCCTCTGGGAGGTGGATTGATTCCATGACTGGGGCAATCGGGATGAGTGTGTCGAAGACAATGAGATTGGCACAGGACAGAGCAGGGTTTAGAGCTGTTGTACATAGGGTTGCTATGGGTCTCAAGTGACTCGACAGCACATAGCAACAACAACACAAGCTAAAGTGATATAAAAAATAAAGATACCCAGGTAGAAATATACATGCCTAGTGTCTGTGTCTTGTTCTTTTTTTAATGCTGTTATATGAGCAAGAGCCTATGTGATGAAAGAAGTTCAGGCTGCTTTGAAGGAAATGGCAAAACATAAAGCCCCAGTAATAGATGGTACACCAATTGACATATTTCAGCTAACAGATGCTGCCCTGGATGTGCTCACCAAGTTGTGCCAAGAAATCTGGAGAACAGCCACTTGGCCAATGACTGGAGGAAATCTATATGTGTTCCTATCCCAAAGAAAGGTGACCCAACTGAGTTTGGAAAATACAGAACAATCTCACCGATTTCACATGCAAGCAAGATTTTACTGAAGATCATCCAAAAACGACTGGAACAGCACATCAGCAGAGAACCACCAGAAGTTCAGGCTGGGTTTAGAAGGGGTCGTGGTACTACGGATATTGTAGCTGATGCTAGATGGATCTTAGCTGAAAGCAGGGAATACCAGAGGAATGTCTATCTGTGTTTCATTGACTATGAAAAGGCATTTGACTGTGTAGATCATAACAAACT
>NW_006399831.1:677326-693868 GCF_000299155.1 Elephantulus edwardii | reverse complement strand
TTGTGAGGAGAGATCGGTTCTTGGAGGAGGACATCATGCTTGGGAGGGTGGAGGGACAGCACAGGAGGGGAAGGCCCTCTATGAGATGGATTGATTCAGTGACTGGGATAATAGGGATGGGAGTGTCGGATACAGTGCGATTTGCACAGGACAGAGCAGAGTTTAGGGTTGTTGTACATAGGGTCGTTATGAGTTACAAATGACTCAGTGGCACATAACCACCACACCACCACATATGAAAACAAAAATTGAAGGCTCTAGGAGATAGTATAGATTCTGGAAATGGGGCAGGAGATAAAACAAGATGAACTTGGATATCTTCCAGTGCCAAAAAGCAAGAAAAGCCTAAAGCAAGAGAGTGATTTTTTATGAAAAAGGAGCACGGTATTAAACTTGAAAGAATCCTCAAAAATTAAGATAAAGCAGTATGAATAATAAAAGTTAAGAGGTATTGACTAGAACACAAAGTATAAAATAAATCCATGAATGAAAATTGATAAAAATAAGTATATGGGTACTTTGGCAAGTGAATGAGAAAAAAAATCATTATGAATCACTCAAAACAATATTTAAAATTAGTCTGCCCTTAAAGAGGTGAATTGTACATGGTGACTTCTATCCAAAGTATATACTGCAAAAAGGAGACAGTGATTAACTTTAGAGTGGAAAAAAAACCCCACAGATAATCACTGCTTTTTCTGGGTGATCAATACAGCCATAAACCTTGTTATTTTGCAATACTTTACGAGTCCACAGAATTTGCTGAAATTTGCACAGTATGACATCAAATTGGAGTTCTAAGTTACAGGATAAATAAGAGTATTATGATTAGGTATTAATGTCATGACAGGAGTCCAGAATAAAGGCTGCATAGTGGAGTTGACTTATATTTCATTGTCTATTTCATTGTATATCAATGAACGAATTTTACTTTTACTTTTCAAAGAGAAGAATGAACTGGAGGGGAGGGGTGGGCAGGGAGAAAGTGCAACAATGAATGAATGGAAATCCAAAATATCTGTAAATTTTCACTAAAATTAATAATAATAATAATAAATTTTAGAAGAGTATTATTGAGATATAGTATCTGAGACTTAAAAAAATCACTTTACGATTCTATCTTTCTAGACACTTTACTACTTTAATTTTTAAAAATTAAAATGTAATGTGTGGAATTGAAGAGAACTGCCTTAAAAATAATAATTTAGAGTTACTAAAATTTGCAGCTGTCTATAAAAGTAATTATAAAGCAAATTAAAAAGTCTACATGTAATGTTTTTCTCACTATTGTTTCTTTCCCTTATGATATTATTAGCATTACTGAAATTCAGTAGTAAATAGAATTATTAGCATATATCAATGTTCAAATTTTTAATCATATTTAATTGTGATTTCATAGAACAGAAATGACCTTGTGAAGTGGTTCTTCATTTTGGTGTATTCTTTTGTGCCCTTTTAAAAATGGAGATTTATGTATATGACAGATGCATAATTTTAAGTGATACTTATGTTGATGAAAACCCACTTGGTCTTTGTGAGAAATAAGAAGAAAAATCACCAATTAAAAATCAAGAGAATACTCCTTTTAATAAGCCCTCTGGGAGTCTGTATCTATGATAAATACATGATTATAAGGACAAATTATATGAGTAGCAATAATTTCCTTCTAATGTTTCATTAAAAGACCTACCAATTGTAATATATCAATATTAATTGGAGACACATGATCGTTTTAGTGACATGCTCAAGTCATTATCCATATTTCAATACTTTATGAATACCTAAAAATGTTTAATGAAGTACTAATTTTTTTAAAGATTTTCAGCGCAATGATATTAACAGATTGTTTATTTTAAACTTAGTAAAGTAATAGCAATAAGTTTCTGTTAATTAAGATTATTTTTGAAAGATATTTGGGCAAAGTAATCCAATACTAATCTTTAGTTAGCATTTACTGTCTTTAGTCTCAGTTGTGCCAGTACCACAACACAAGCAATACTATAACAATATTCTGTGTATTCTGAGCTTTGCTCAAAATTTTAAGATATATTTTTTCAATTGAACAAATAATCAGATAATGTTGTTGTGTACCGTAGAGTCAGACTGACCCAAAGGTGACCCTCTGGTGGGTTTTCAGAGGCAGAATTGCATGGGAGGGCATCATCTTTCTCTCGTGGAGGCGCTGGTAGTGTCGAAACATGTTCTTTTGAGATTGCAGCACAGTTTCTTGCCACAAGGACGCCACTTATTAAAATCCTCCTGTGGGGGGAACACCAACAATATTGGTCCTGGCAACTAGACAAATACAAAATATCATGACAAATTAAAAAAAAAGATTTTATTTGCCAAGGATTTCATTTTACTTGCATCCACAGCAACAACACAGTAATTATTGGAATCAACAGTAAAGAAATCAAATGGTATGTTGTCTTGGGCAAATCTACTGCCAAACCCCAAATAGTGCTAAAAACAACCATATAACTTTAAACACTAAAATACATCCGAGCCAACCATGGTATTTTTAATTGCTTCATATGTAAGTTAAAGGTGACAACAGAATAAGCAAAGTTGAAAAGTAATTGATGTCTTTGTATTGGGATGTTGAAAAATACTAGAGGTATCACATTATGCCATACCAAAAAACCCAAACAAGTCAGTCTTGGAAGAAGCCTGGCTAGAATATTTCTTGGAAGCATGAATATTTAGACTTTGTCTCACATACTTTGTTCTCAGAAGGTGTCTCCACCTGGAAATGACATCATGCTCAGAAAAGTAGAGGGCAAGTATAAGAAAATGAAGAATCTCCAGGAGATAAATTATGAGGCTTGTACAGGATACAGCAGCATTTCATTTTATAGTACATAGGATCACTAAAAATCAACCCAATGACAATATGTGATATATTGTTTCTTATCTAATTAATACTTGTCTATTATCTTTTTCCATTTTTTAAAGGAAAACTACAACTCCTTATATTTGAAGTGTTGCCATAACAAATCCAATTTGTTCACATTTTCATTCTGTATTTATGTATTTTAAAACTTTGACTTTGATATTAAACACATATCCTACTGCTAAAGTTACCATTGGCTTTATGCAGCTTTTCAATGAGTTGCTCTTGTGGGGAAAGTTGGGTAATCTCCCACGAGATTTACAGTCTCAAACCCCACTGGAGGTCAGCTATGAGTTGTCACTTCTGATTTCAAGGGAATTAATTTGAGTAATTCCTTTCTTTATTTTTTTTCTTTTTGAAGTAGTTTATTTTAATTGTAATAGACTTTTATCCCCAGCATCAATCTTTTTCCCTAGTTCATTTACAAATATACAGCTATCCTGGTGGCAGAAGCTTCATCAGAGGAGTAAACATGCAAGGTCTAGAATATCTGGGAGCATTACTCGCAAAGAAGTGTGTTAAGGCTGCCTGGGTGAGAGTGAGGCAATGGCAAGTAAGTGATTTCATAGTTCTCATGGTGCAGTCAATTGCTGAGCTGAGGAGGAATGAGGAGGAATACCCACCAAGGCTGGGAGCTTCAGGCTGTCTTTCCCAAAGCCAGTATTGAATTGGCAAACCCAAGGTTCACATAGTTTTGTGGCACTGTACATTAACAATAGAAAACCAGATTAGTTGTGGAATGACTTCTAGGATATCATACATAAAGAGCTCATAAGGTCATTACATAAATAAAGAGAAAGAAAAGGACAAAATGGATGTCAAAAGAGAGTTTAAATATTGAACTGAAACATGACGAAGCCAGACAAAGGGGAGAGATGCAGCAGTGATAGGGATGGATGCATAATTTAAAAGGACAGCTTTAGGTGACACAGTAAAGTCTTATAAGGGAATGTGCAAGAGTTGGAGTTAGAGAGCAGAAAAGGAAGAAGTGTTGGCATTCCTCAAGATGAATTTTACATTTGTTTTACAAATTAAAGCCTCATGTTACAATATTGAGAGATGCTGAAGGCAAAGTCTTCTTACAGGGAGAATCAAAAGAAGATTGAGGGAATGAATAAAAAGTCAAAAGATCAAAAAGAAATTGTTTCATTGAAATATTTCATCAAGTAGCATATTATCCAGGGCCAGTAGTGATGAAGTAAGAAGTTCTAGATGAAATGAAGGCATTGGCCAAAAATAGGGCCCGCAATCAATGATGTGCCAGTTGACATGTTTTAACTAACAGATGAAGCCCTGAGTGTGATCACCAGTTTATGCAAAGAAATTAGGAAGACAGCTACCAGGGCAATTGACTGAAAGAGATTCTTTTTTATTCCATTCCCAAAAAGGTGATCCAAAAGAATATAAAAATTATTATCAGTATCATTATTGTCATATGCAAGCAAAATATTGGTGAAGAACATCCAAAAATGACTGTAACAGTACACTGGAAGATAATTGTTAGAAGTTCAAGTTGGACAATGGCACCAGATATAATTTCTGATGTCAGATAGTTCTTAGCAGAAAGCAGAGAGTATCAGAAGAATATATATTATTTGTAGTTTATCCACTATGAAAAGACATTTGACTGTGTGGATCACAAAAAATATGATTAACATTGACAAGAATGGGTATCTCAGAACTTTTAATCATGCTTATATAAAATATACTAGATCAAGAAGCTGTTGACTGAATAGAACAAAGGAACACTGTATAGTTTTAAATTAATAAAGTTTTGCATAAAGGCTATATCCTTCCTCCATATCTATTCTGTCTGTATGCTGTATCTATGAGCAAATCATTAGGAAAACTGAATTCTGAAGGACAATGTGACTTCAGAGTAAACAAACTGCTTTATGCAGATGACACAACCTTGCTTGCTGAACAACGTAAGGACTACTTGAAACAGTTGCTGCAAAGGATCAAAGACTACAGCCTTCAACAGGGATTTTATCTCACCATCAAGAAGATAGCAATTCTCTCCAAAGGGCCAGTTAAGGGACCATCATCATAGGTGGAGATATGACTGAAATTATCACTGAGTTTATCTTACTTGGATCCTCACTCAACACCTTTGGTAACAGCAATCAAGAAATAAAAAATTTAAAAAAAATTTAAAAAAAGAACCACCACATATTGCATTGAGAAAGTCTGCAGTCAAGAGTCTGTCCAAAATACTGAGGAACAATGATATCATTGTGATCGTTAAAGAGCCCTGATTCAGGCCATGATCTGTCACTTGCTATTCATCTAAGACTGAACAGTGAATATGGATGACAAGAATAATTGTTGCCTTTGGCTTGTTGTGTTGGATACGAATAAAAAGCCCAACCACATCTGTCTTGAAGTAAGTTCAACCAGAGCCAAGCATGATGCAACTTCATCTCAGTTACTTTTGGGGATATTTTCAGGATAAATCAGTTATTATAGAAAGACATCAATACCGGGAAAGTAGAGGGTCAATGAACTATCAAATGAAGATCCTCAATGTGATGGATTAGTATAGTGACTACCAGCACAGTCTTGTGCATGATAGAGATCAAGAGGACGGCACAGGATAGGGTAAGTTTCAGATCTGCTGTTCACAGAATGGCTATGAGTCATTAGTCATTGAGTCAACTCAGTGGCACCTAATAGCAACATCAGATGCACATACTATGACTAAACTCACGTCTTTTTTACTTACAGCACTAGGAGATGGTTGTGTGTATACTGTTTATCTCTCTCTCTTTCTCTCTCTCTCTCTCCCTTTCATTGTCTATCTATCTATCTATCTATCTATCTATCTACATACCTATCATATATTTATTTGTGTATCATATTCTATTTATATTCATCTAAGTGTAAATTTATTTTCAACTTTAATGTATCAGTGCTTGACATATTCTAGCTTACATATAAACTCCAAGTGAGAATCCTGACTCCCAACATTTATTCTAGTACATATGTAATGCAATTTCTGAATTAATTCACCCTCGTCTTAGCTAATAATTTTTATATCACCTAAAGCAAAATGCTTTTATAAATGTTTTTATTATTTTTTTGTGCCTGAATTTTTATAAACTCCATTCATGTTTTACTTCTGGATATGCTATAGCTTTGTTATGATCATTTTATTTGTTCCAAGACACTTGAATTTCAAAACCATCTTAGGAACAGGTTTGAGGACTTGAGCACCAATGAGTGTAGACCAAATGAGCTCTGGGAAAATATCAAGAAAATCATCCCTGAAGAATGCAAAAGATCATTACAAAGCCTGAAGAAGAAGAAAAGACCAAGATGGATGTCAGATGAGACTCTGAGTATTGCATTAGAGTGCCGAGAAGCCAAAGCTAAAAGAAGACACCAAGAAATCATAGAGTTGAGAAGAAAATTTCAAAAGGCAGCTTGGGAGGACAAAGAAGATACTATAATGAAATGTGCAAAGAGCTGGAGTCAGAAAATCAAAAGGGCTGAACTCGCTCAGCATTTCTTAGGCTGAAGGAGTTGAAAAACAATTTCAAGCCACAGGTGGCAGGATACTTTAGGTAGAATGTTAAATGATCCAAGAAGCATTAAAAGAAGATGGAAGCAGTACACAGACTCAGTGTATTAGAAGGAATTGGCTGACACAGAAGAATTTCATGAAATAACATATGAGCAAGAGACTGTGGTGATGAAGTAGGAAGTTGCTCTGAAAGAATTGGCCAAAAACAAGGCTCTAGGAGTTGACTGCATACCAACTGATTTATATCAGCAAACAGACGCTGCCCTGCATTGTTCACTAATTGTGGGGAGTCTGCACCCTTTGCAACAGAAGACCAATATTACAGGGTTTCTCTGACACACCCATCCTGATTACCTCAGTCACTGAATCAATCCACCTCATAGAGGGTCTTCCCCTCGTGCGCTGTCCCTAAACCCTCCCAAGCGTGATGTCCCTCTCTAAGGACATGTCCCTCCTTACAACAGGTCCAAAGTATTCCAGATGAAGCCCCAGAATCCTTGCCTCCAAGAAACAGCCTGGTTTAACCCTCTCCAGGATGAATCTGTTTGTTTCCTTGTCAGCCCATGGTACATTCAGTACTCTTCTCCAGCACCACAGCTCAAAGGCATCAATTCTCCTTCTATCATGAAGCTGAGGAAAATTAAACAAAATTCACGTGAACTAAAATATGACTTTGAGTTCATTCCACCTGAATTTCAGAACCATCTTAGGAACAGGTTTGAGGTCTTGAACACTAATGAGTGAAGACCTAATGAGTTCTGGGAGGATGTCAAATGTATCATCCAGGAAGAGCACAAACTGTCATTACAAAGACAGAAGAGAAAAGGGGGGGGTGGGAAAGACCAAAATGGATGTCAGAAGAAACTGAAGATTGCACTGGAATGCAGAGAAGCCAAAGCACAAGATACTAAAAAGCTGAACAGAAGATTCCAAAGGGCAGCACAAGATGACAAAGCAAAATGTTACAATTAAATGTGCAAGGAGCTTGAGTCGGAAAATCAAAAGGGCCAAACTCGTTCAGCATTTCTTAAGCTCAAGGAACTGAAGAACAAATTCAAACCTCAAGTTGCTATAATCAGGGTTTCTTTAGGCAGAATACCAGGAAGTATTAAAAGAAGATGGAAAAAATATACTGAGTCACTGTATCAAAAGGAACTGGAAGACACAGAAGAATTTAATGAAATAACATATGAGAGAGAGACTATGGTGATGAAGGAAGAAGTTCAAGCTGCTTTGAAGGAAATAGCAAAAAATAAGGCCCCAGGAATAGATGGTATACCAATTGAAGTATTTCAGCTAACAGATGCTGCCCTGGACGTGCTCACCAAGTTGTGCCAAGAAATCTGGAGAACAACCACTATATTTGTTCCCATTCCAAAGAAGGGTGACCCAACAGAGTGTGGATACTATAGAACAGTATCATTGATTTCATATACTAGCAAGCTTCTACTGAAGATTATCCAAAAACGACTGGAACAGCATATCAGCAGAGAACTGCCAGAAGTCCAGGCTGGGTTTAGAAAGGGTTGTGGTACTAGGGATATTGTAGCTGATGTTAGACGGATCTTAGCTGAAAGCAGGGAATACCAGAAGAATGTCTATATGTGTTTCATTGATTATGCAAAGGTGTTTGACTGCGTGGTTCATAAAAAACTGTGGCTGACTCTGAGAAGAATGGGAATCCCAGAACACTTGATCGTTCTAACGTGAAACCTATTCTTGGACCAAGAGGCAGTTGTCAGAACAGAGCAGGGAAACACTGCATGGTTTAAAATTGGGAAAGGTGTATGCCAGAGATGTGTCCTGTCTCCATACCTTTTCAACCTATATGCAGAACAGATTATCCAAGAGACTGGGCTCTATGAGGAGAAGTGTGGCATCAGGATTGGTGGAAGATCTATTAACAATCTGCGTTATATAGAAGATACAACCCTGCTTGCTGAAACTGAGGAAGACCTGAAGAGCTTGCTGCAGAGAGTCAAGGACGGCAGCCTTCAATATGAATTGAGGTTCAATGTCAAGAAGACAGAAATTCTCACCACTGGACCATTGGCAACATCACGATGGATGATGAAGAGATTAAGATTGTTAACAATTTTAGTCTGCTTGGCTCCACAGTCAACACTTTTGGCACCAGTAGCTAGGAAATTAAAAACAAAAACAAACAAAAAAACCCAACCAAGTATTACGATGGGAAGGTCTGCTCTTAGGGACCTCTCCAAAGTACTGAAGAGCAATAGTGTTACTCCGGAGACTAAGGTGTGTCTGATACAGGCTATGGTCTTTGTAATCACTTGTTATCAGGGAGTTGTGAGAAAATGGGAGGACAGAGGAGGTGTGAAGCCTAATCAATCAGACCAGAGTAGGATGGGGGTCTGTGGTGGGAGATGCTGGAGAAACAAGGAAAAGAAACTGATCTGAAAGCTTCCTTAGTACTGACAATTATTCATCTCCCAAGCCCCAGACCCACTCAGTTCTATAGCAAGTTTGAGATAAGGCCTATTGTTGGTTCCTTGTGGCAAAAATCCCAAGTTAAGTTAGTCTTAACATTGTTCTCTGGTTGACCATCGCTATTACTGATGCTTCTGTTATTGAGGGCATGGTGACTGGCATACAAATCTCTGTGGACTCAAAGGACATGTGCTTCATTTGCTGCTTTTTTCTTGTTTGTAGCAAAATTCATGTTTTCTTCCTATAAACAGTCTCTGTTAATGCCAATCCTCTACTAAGCCAATCATCTGTCACCCTACATTTCTTTTTATGATAAAAAAATAATAGAGACACAAGACTGAAAGACAATTCTTGCATTCTACCTTTATTTCCATTCTCAAAAAATATGATTCAACAGTGTGAAAATTATTCAAAATATCACTAATATCACATGCAAACAAAATTTTGCTTAAGATTATCCAAAATTACTAGAGCAGTGCATTGACAGAAAACTACCAGAATTACAAGCTGGGTTTAGACAATGCTGTGGCACTAAGGACATCATTGCTCTAATAGATGGTTCTAGGCTGAAAGCATAGAATATCAGAAGAATGTCTATGTCTGTGGTGATCACAAGAAGTGGTGGCTAACACTGAGAAGAGTGGGAATTTCAAAACACCTGATTGTGTTTATAAAAAATCTATACTTGGACCAAGAACAGTTGTTGGAACTGAGGAAGGAAATACAGCAGGATTCAAGAAAGGAGTACGTTAAGGATGTGTCCTTTCTCCATACATTTTCAATACATGCAGAATATATAATTCAGAAGGGTGGAATTTATGAGGAGGAATGTAGCACCAGGATTGAAGAAAAACTCACCAACATCCTACATTATGCAGATGACACAAATTTTCTTGCCTAAATGGAAGAGGACATAAAATGTTTGTTGCAGAAGATCAAAGGACTGAATTTTAACATCAAGAGAACAGAGATCATCCCACCAAGCCAACTGGAACATTATGATAGATGAAGAAGAGATTGATACTGTTAAAATAATTTGATCTTGCTTGGATCCACAACCAGCACTCTTGGCATCACCAGGTAGAAAATGAAAAGAAAAAAATTACATTGGCAGAATCTGATGTCAGGGACCTCTCTAGAGTGCTAAAGAGTGGTGAGGTCAGTTAAGAGACTAAAGTGCACCTGATTCAGGACATGGTATTTGTAAATTACTTGATATGCATCAGAGAGCTAGACAATGAAAAAGGATGACAGGAGAAGAATTGATCCCTTTGAGTTGTGATGCTGGAGAAAAGTATTGAACATACCATGGGCTGCCAAGAGAATAAATAGGTCTGTCCCAGATAGGGTGAAACCAAGTTTACCTTGGAGGTAAGGATATTGAAGCTTTCTTCGGCATTCTTTGGGCAGGTTTCCAGGAGGAATCAGGCTTTGAAGAAGATCATCAGACTTGGAAGGATGGATGGTTAGCGCAGGATAACAAGACTGCACATATGATGGATTGACACATGGACTCTGGCAAAGAAAGCAGGTGTGTCAGAGACAGTGAGATTGGTGCAAGATAGGGCAGTATTCAAAGCTCAAGAGTGATTATGAGTCATAGTCACTTTACAACACATAATAACAACACAATGACGGGGCACTAATGTATAGTTCCCACTATTACTGAGATAGTTCGATTAATAATTCCCTTAACTTTTGCATTAAAAACAAACAGAAAGCCTCACAAACTCTCACTGTCATAGACATGATTGTAACCAATAAATATACTGTAGAACAGAGAACAATTATCCAAGATACTAATCTTTGTAGAAGCAAACTTTAACTCTTTTTATATAGACAATTGGTCAGCTGAAATCATCCACCTTTTGTTTAACAAATGTGTGCTTTAGCAGCAATGTCACCAGAGATCTGTAACTGCTGGATGCATGTTCTAAATTAAAAAACCTAAAAAAATTTATATTCATTCTTATTGGAAGTTAAGACACATATTTCTTTACGACTACTGGAAGTTTTATGTTCGTATTATAGTCCTACCTCATAAACAGTATGTTGGAATTGCTATTTATTTTGTGTGTTTTGGTTGCTGTGTAAAACTTACCAAAAAAACTACTTACAATAATGGTCTCATTATAAAGTAGAAAATTGTCTTTTATGTGGATATTGAAAACAAATTATCTTATTGTCTTAAGGTTTAATCGTTAAAAAATGTTCATTCCACAATGCAGATTATAATAATGAACAAAACAGTATAAATATTATTGTTGTTGTTGCTGTTGTTGTTGTTGTTGTTATGTGCCGTCGAGTCATTTGCGACTCATAGTGACCCTATGCTCAACAGCTCTAAACCCTGCTCTATCCTGTGCCAATCGCACTGCCTCTGACATACCCATCCCGATTAACCAAGTCACTGAATCAATCCACCTCATAGAGAGTCTTCCCCTTCTATGCCGTCCCTCCACCCTCTCAAGCATGATGTCCCTCTCCGGGGACTTGTCCCTCCTTACAACATGTCCAAAGTATGTCAGATGAAGCCCCAGAATCCTTGCCTCCAAGGAGCAGCCCGGTTTAACTTCTCCAGAATGAATCTGTTTGCTTTCCTGGCAGTCCATGGTACCCTCAATACTCTTCTCCAGCACCAAGCTCAAAGGCATCAATTCTCCTTCTATCCTCCCTAGTCATTGTCCAACTCTCTGATGCATAACAAGTGATTGCAAAGACCATAGCCTGTATCAGACGCACCTTAGTCTCCAGAGTGACACCGTTTCTCTTCAGTACCCCGGAGAAGTCCCTAACCACCAACTTTCCCAACACAATATATTTTTTAATTTCCTGTCTGCTGGTGCCAAGAGTGTTGACCTTGGAGCCAAGCAAACTAAAGTTGTTAACAATCTCAATCTCTTCACCATCCATCCTGATGCTGCCAATTGCCCCAGTGGTGAGAATCTTTGCCTTCTTGACATTGAGCCTCAATCCATACTGAAGGCTGCAATTCTTGACCCTCTGTAGCAAGTGCATCGGGTCCTCCTTAGTTTCAGCAAGCAGAGCCAGGGTTGTATAAATATTAATACTCCTTAAAAGTCAGTATTTCTCTTTCTAAAATTTGGCATACTTATTAGTTAGTTTGAAGTTAAAATATTGTAATTCATCATCACTAGACTCGTTCATGAGAAGATTGAACATTGCTATACTAATTGAATTTAATGACTCATAATTTCTTTTCTCCTTGGATATTCCTTAGTATAAATTTAACTTTCCCTGCTGTTTTAAGAATTATACAAGTATCTAAACCCATTTTTCTTTTCTAAATTTTTTAAAAGACTAATAATAGCTGCGAAATTTCATACATGAAGCAATTTTTGAGAAAGTCAAATTTCATTTGCTATTCCATCTGCTAAATGGTTGTCTTCATTACTCAATAAGTCAGTTCTATAAAGTTTTAATAAAATATTGTCTCAAACTTGATATGACATCTGGGAAGAAATTATTCAAATATTCTGAATTATGAATTGTGTTTTAAAGTTTAATCATGATTTCCTCCTTATAAAGAAAAAAGAAAATAGCACTTTGCATTTGCATGTTTTGGATATGTGATGTTGTGTGGTATTGTTGTTATTGTGTACTGTCGAGTTGTAACCAACCCATAACTGACCTCTGGCAGGTTTTAAGAGTTGATTAATTACTTAGGAAGTGATTTCCTAAGGATATTAAAATAAAAACCATGTATTTTATATTTAAGAAATAATTTCTTTCGATCATATGCATACTGACTATTTTGATAATAAATTGAAAAATACATTAAATATAGTTTTAAAATTTTAAAAATTCTTCATTCCCTTCTTTAATCTTGTTTCCTTAGGTTATTTTTTTACTCACCACCCCAATTCATTCATTTATGATAAAGAAAGCTCTAGTGTCCCAGTCTTCAGGATTTGCACTACTAACCCAAAGATCAGATCTCTCTGTGGAGCAATACACTAATGAGAGAAAGTTGGATAATCTCTTATCATGTGTTTTGTAGCCTCTGAAAATCTGCTGAAGTATCAACTATGAGTCAGTTCTGACTCAATGAGTGAATGAGTGAGTGGAATCAGTCCCGGGTTTTATAAACTTGTTTAGAACATAAATCTGTCAAGACCAAGTTATTATTTGTTTCAGTCATTTGAAAACATACAAAAATTAAAATACTCACTCTTATTAAAAGTAGTAGAAAATTCCGTTACCTTGTGCTGACAGTAACAGAAATCATTAATATTTCTTTAAAAAGTGAATTTAAAGTAAAGGTAAAACATTTTCTCAAAGATTAAAATAGGACTACACTCTTGAGTTTCTCTTTTTTGTGTCCTTTACATCATATGTACAATAAGATTGGCACAGGATAGAGCAGGGTTTAGGGCTGTTGTACATAGGGTTGTTACGGGTCACAGGTGACTCAATGGCACATGCCAACATCATAATGACTTGACTCTAAAGCAATATTGATAGATAAGAAATTTGCCCAAAAGAGCAGATGAGAGACTCTTGTGGTAATGGATCAGGTTTTGATCCATTTCCCTCTCTCTTAAACACATGTGTCTTGTTTCCACTCTAACCACTGCTCTAGTATCCAGCTCAATTCCCTTTTCTAATCTCTAGCATTCCCGGCCCCTAACCAATCTTATTTTGATAGCTCCAGTCTCCACCCACCTCTATCCACTCATTACCTCTCCACTCCCCTGAAATGTTAGTATTTCTGAACAGTGTGGGTGAGACACCCTCCTACTGATATCTTCTCTTCTAAAGTCTGTTATCCTTTATTGTCTCAGAAGTAGAATGAGACAAAAGGCATTAATGTAAGCAATTCTATTTTAGTCTACTGTTGTGGGTCTGCAGAGCAGCATGGCCAGGTTCTTCAACTATCTACTCTCTTTGATGGTGGAGTGGCAAGTTCTTGACTTCATTCTTGTACTAGGTGTAGGTGATGTTTTGACAGAATCTTGCATGTCTGGGCAAAACTTTTGTCTGTCAAATATGGCTTTTTAGAGTCGAACAACCAAATTAAGACAGACTAGGAAGAAGGATCATCAGAAATAACAGACCTCAGAAACCCTATGAACAATCGAGGACACTTAGAGTAAACTAGCAGGTATGGGACCAGAAGCAGAACTTTATTACTGAGAATCACAAAAGAAAAGGAACAGTTGCAAAGAGACACTACTGACTGAAACATGGAAAGTTAGAAGTACAAATGTAGGTAAGCTGGAA
This sequence comes from Elephantulus edwardii, assembly GCF_000299155.1. Taxonomy (NCBI): domain Eukaryota; kingdom Metazoa; phylum Chordata; class Mammalia; order Macroscelidea; family Macroscelididae; genus Elephantulus; species Elephantulus edwardii. The sequence goes on along the minus strand of NW_006399831.1, from coordinate 679,754 downwards.
ATTGGTAAGGAAGAAATTAAACATATACATATTGACATATTAGGCATTGGCAAAATGAAATGATTTGGCATGAGCATTTTGAATAGATAATCAAATGATCTATCACTTTGGAGATGAAAAGGTGACAAAAAATGAATTCACTTTCGTTGTTAAAAAGACCATTTGTAGATTCATCTTAACCATATACAGTGCTAAGAGTGACAAGATAATATCCATACACAAATAAGGAAGACCTGTTAATACCACTATCATTCAAATATATCTACCAATGACCAGGACTAAGACGAGAAAATAGATGATGTCTACCAACTTTTGCAGGCAGAAATGAATCGAATATTCAATCAAGATTCTTTTATAATAATGGGTGATTGGAATGCAAAAGTAAAGAGCAGGGAAGGAGAGTAACTAATCAGAAAATAGGAATTTAGTGACAACAGTGATGCTGGAGGCAGAATAATACAATTCTGTATAATTAATGATCTATTCACTGCAAACACCTTTTATAAAAGACATAAATGGCAACTATATACATGAATTTCATCTGATGGTCTACAAAGGAATCATTGTATCACAGTGTATTGATACATCTTTGGAAAAAATAAATTGTTGGAAAATCTCAGTATCAGCTCTGAAAATTAGTGCAGGTGCTGATTGGGGTACAGATCATCAAGATCATCATATGCAAGTTCAAACTGAAGCTGTAGAAAATAAAATCAAACCCACAAGAACCGAAGTCCGACACAGAGAGCATCCCATCAGAATTTAAAGACCATCTGAGAAATAGGTTTGAAGCCTTGAGCACTAGTGAACAAAGGCCAGATAAACTGTAGGAGGATAACAAGAATATAACTCATAAAGAATGCAAAAAGTCACAGAAAAGGCAGAGGAGGAAAACAAACAAACAAACAAAAACAACCCAAAACCAAACAAACAAAAATCCTCACCCACCAGGATGGAATCAGAAGAAACTCTGAATATTAGACTGTCAAAAGCCATAGTAAAAAAGGGGGGGAAATCAAGAAATTACGGAGCTAAACAGAATATTTCAAAAGGTAGCACTAGAAGAGAAAGCAAAATATTATAATGAAATGTCCAAGGAGCTGGTGTAAAAAGTAAAAAGGACACATTCATTCAGCAACTCTTAAGCTGAAGGAACAACAGAACAAATTGAAGCCTCAATGAGCAATACTTAAGGATGTTGAAGGTAGACTGTTGAATGACCCTGGAAGCACCAAAAGAAGATGGAAGAAGTACACAGAGGCACTATAACCCCCACAAAAAGAAAATTGGCTTACACCAAAGGATTTAATGAAACAACATAAGACCAAGAGACTATGGTGATGAAGAAGAAGGTTCAAGGTGCTCTAAAGGAATCAGCAAAAAAAATAAGGTCCCTGGAATTGATGGAATAACAATAGACATATTTCAGTAAACAAATGCTTCCCGGGACACACTAACCAGATTATGTCAAGTAATTTGGAGGACAACTACCTGGCCAACTGACTGGAACATAGCTGTATTTATTCCCATTCAAAAAAAAATGTGACTCAATAGAGTGTGGATATTATTGAATGATATCACTCATACCACACATTGACATGATTATCCAAAAATGACTGGAACAGAATATCAACAGAAAACTGCCAGATTAGAAGAGGATGTGACACTAGGGATATTACAGTTAATGTTAGAAGGATATAAAAAAAAGAAGGATATAAGCTCAAAGCAGAGAGTAACAGAGGAATGTCTATCTGTGCTTCATTGACAATGCAAAGGCATTTGACTGTGTAAAGCACAACAGATTGTGGCTAATCTTGAGAAGAATGAGAATCCCAGAATACTTAATTGTGCTCATGTGAAACCTACACTTGGACCAGGAGTCAGTACTCAGAAAAGAGCAAGAAAACACTGCGTGGTTCAGGATCAGGAAAGATGTGTGTCAGGGATGAGTCCTATGTTCATATCTTTTCAATCTATATATAGAACAGATCATTAAGGAAGCTGGGCTTTATGAGGAGGAATGTGGCATCAAGACTGGAGAAAGACTCACCAACAATGTACGTTATGCCAGTGACACAACCTTGCTTGATGAAACTGATGAGGACCTGAAGTGCTTGTTGCAGAAGGTCAAGGACTGTAGTCTTCAATATGGACTGAGGCTCAACATCAAGAAGAAAAAGATTCTCACCACTGGCCAACTGGCAGTATCAAGATAGATGGAGACAAGATTAAGAGTGTCAACAATTACAACTTGCTTGGTTCCACAGTCAACACTCTTGGCACCAGCAGTCAGGAAATAAAAAAATGGATTACATTAGGAAAGACTGCTGTCAGGGACCTTTCAAGAGTACTTAAGAGCAACAATGTCAATTTGAGACTAATGTATACCTGAGCTTAGCCATGGTCTTCACAATTACTTACTATGTGC